>NC_061117.1:181867273-181982558 GCF_002878395.1 Capsicum annuum | reverse complement strand
TATTCTAATGGTGGCCAATCATTAAAATAGTAAGCTCAAGAAATTAGAAACCATCCATATGATAATCCAAAAAAGAAACTATGAATAAGAATATTAAATAGTACTCATGTTCTTAGCCTCAACCCCAGAAAGGGGGTGTTTAGCTACTCATGTATGAATTAACCCTCCAAAATAAGTAACAAATCATACCTAAATCAATCCTTGAAATAAAGAAATTCAAAAGAATGTTTATGAACCCTAAAAGAGAGAAATTTCTATTTTTCCGCCGTTTCTCTGCTTGACAAAAGTCCCTCACATTATCTTGGATTTTTCTTTTTATAGTTGGGACAAAAATACTTAAAATATTCCCGATTTGTCCACCCGGCGCATCGCACCATGACTAAGATTGCTATTTTCCATTAAAATCTGGGAAATTACAGAGCTCAAGTATTCCCTAACAATTGTAAAATGCACCCTCACCGCGACACACCACTATCGCGATGAGCCACTAGATTGGCAAAATTGTGAAATGATCATCCTCCACGACGCGCTAAACCTCTACGTCACCAAATCTGATAAACTAACTTTCTCCGAGATGCGGGGGTTTTGCGAACCTTCACTAGAATTCGACCATTGTTATTTGGTTGCTCATCGTGACGCAGAGTGTCTTCAAATAAGGATTTCTTCTTCTCAACTTCCCTTTTCCAGCTTAATTTTAGTCCCTTGCATTCCTTCACTACTTTCATATCCTCGTTGTATCCAATTATGCACAATTCTTCATGATTTTGCACCTGAAAGTACTAATCATATCCATTAGGCACAAGACGGAATAAAAGTTGAATTATACTTAAGAATTCATACAAAATTTCTTAAACTAAGTTCAAATCTGGGTGCATTATGGTACTTTGAGTATATAAATATGCCCAAGATCATAATGAATACACAATTTTGAATCATAGGGATTAAAATTCTTGTCCCAAACACATATATATCCCAAGTGTTAAAAACATAAAAGATCTCAGGCTATTAAACAACACTGTAGATAAACAAGTGTTGTACTACACATAAAAGCTCTTACAAAATATTTCTATCAAAGTACCAATTACACTGATTTGCATCATCCTAAATTAACCTTTGTGTTATAAAGTAATAACGAAGGAGACAGATTACACATAAGTAACATAAATAGAAAAAACATAGAAACAAGATTGTCTTCTTCTACATTGTCTTGAATATTGATTATATATTCAGAGCTCTATGAAAAGCTGAATTTAGATTTTTGATATTGATGATCACATGTTTCCCAGGATTGTTGTTTACAAGAATTGAGCTACGTGACATTAGAACTCTTTCTAAAGCTTGATGGCACGTTTCTTCTCTATATTCCTGCAAAAAGAAAATGAATCTTAAATCAGCTTTTACAACCATAAACTACACAATCGTGTATAATATGTATCTTTAACAATACTCATATGTATCTTTCGTATGTTTATATAGCTAAAAATAAAACATCACAAGATACATGATTATACCCAAATAAGATGTTACAAAAACAAGATGTTTCTTAACATACTGGAAAACAAAATGATAGATATATAAACTGCACAATCGTGTACAATATGTATCTTTAACAATACTCATATGTATCTTTCATATGTTTATATATGTAAAACTAAAATATCACAAGATACATAATTATACTCAAATAAGATGTTAGAAAAATAAGATGTTTCTTAATGTACTGGAAAACAAAATGATAGATACATAAACTGCTCAATCGTGTACAAAATATATTTTTAACAATACTCATATGTATCTTTCGTCTATTTATATAGCTAAAACTAAAACATCACAAGATACATAATTATACTCAAATTTAGCACCACATATACAAGAACACGAAAAATGTATCATGAACACAAAAAAGTTATGTATCTCGGTCATATTAACATAACTAAAAATAGTTACGTCAAAAAACTTATCAATTTAAAGTTAGGTACATAATTCATTAAACTAGAGACAATTAACAAAAACTAATACGTTAAACAAGATACATACCTTTTCTTGTCCGATCTTTTCGTATAGAAGTTGAAGGAATACTCAATTGCATTACGAATCAACAAAGGTGCCGCATTACCATCAACTATGTATTCCATCACTTTTATAACCTTCGTAATTTGTATCGTTAATCCAAACTCCGGAATGACGTAAAAATATGGAAATATTCATTACAAGTACGTCAAAGAAAATCAACAAACGTGAAAAAAAAAAAGTTGGAGTTTTCTGGAAAGTGATAATGGAAGATATTTGGTTTAAGAATATGGAATAAGAAAAAAATATCCTTTTTTTGTGGAATTTTATTGAGCATTTACTATTATTAGTTATCTTAATTGCTACATTTAAGAAAATTTAACCGTTACAGACCTTAATTTAAGCAAATTAGTTTACTAACTATATGTATCTCAAAAATGTATCTAACGTTAATTAAATGTATCTTCAACGACTAAATATTAGGATTTTATAAAACTAAAAAAATATTAGAATTTTAGGTAAATATTAGCAAACATGTCGGGTTATAGGTAAATTACACTAATAAGAAACAAAAGGCCGAATAGTATGTAACAGAGCAAATCAATTGATATGCTTATCAAATATATGTTTCAAAGATTTCCACGTCTATTTTCAACTTACTAAATATTTGCATCTCCAATCACTATTTTTTTATTAAACTAGTTTAAATGGTGTGCGTTGCACGTGTATCCATTTTTTTTAAGAATAAACGTAATAAAAAATATATTAGTTGTACAATGTTATTTTATTAAGTAGAAAAAAAAATAAAACAACGTAAAATTTTAAGATAAAAATTGTAGTTGATTAAAGGAGAATTTAGTCATTATACTTATTTTTTATTTTCTAAAAAAAATTATTTTTGTGAAAAGTTATTTTTATTTTTAGAATTCTATATATTTGTACTTTATGTAAAATGTAATTATGTTTGAAAAAATTTACATACCTATACTATTTTCATTGTCATTCTCAGAACTTCACTTTCCATATATATATATTTTTCGTTGTTGTGTTTCCATTGTTTCTATTATATGAGAGATTTTTTCTTTTTACTAAATACCCAATGAATTAATAAATAGCATTTTTATACACTCATAATAACTAAAAAAGTATATTTCATATTTATATGTTTATTCTATAAAAATTCATATATACATTTATGTACTTAGTAATAATAAAAAAAATTATTTCATTCATAATTAAATAATTTATAATAATAGAAAAAACATAATTTAATTTAGAATATAAACCATACAAATTAATTTAAAATTTTGCACACATTTAAAAATACTTTATATAAATTGATAAGTGAGGGTAAAATTTGTAACTAACTTTAAATTTTTTTGTTTATATACATAAACCTGCTTATTAAAAAGTTAAATTGTAATGGATGATCCAAATGCTATCATTAAAAATAAAAAATCAAAAAATGAATTAGGAAAGCAAACCAATACTATCTGTACTTCGCAAGAAAAGGAGAATTCCAGAAGCTTTAGTTTCTTCTCACTAAACTTTTCGTTTCTCTAAAACATTTTCTTTCTATTACTCATACTATACATATTATTATACGATGAATAAGTTGAAATCATCAAGGTCGAAGTTGAACTTTGGTAGACCAAATTTTGAAGATTATCTTCCTACTGTAATTCCCTATTTTTTTCCCTTTTTCTTCATTTTTTATACTTAACACGTTTGAAGATTTGAATTTGTTTAACCATTTTTGCTTTACATTTTCTCTATGTTGAATTTCTTAAAACCACTTTTGCTTTATGATTTTTTGTTACTCCTTTTGCTCTGCATGTTCCATGATTTATTTTTTAAAATTCATTTTGGTTTAATTTCTTGTTTCAGGTGTAATTTGCTTAATGTCTTGATGTTTGCATGTCAGCTGAGATACTTGAATTTGAGGTATGGAATAGAAATAGAAGTAGCTAGAAGGTTGTTAGAGGAAAAATTGTCTAGATACAAGTTAGATGTGTTCAAAAGGGGCTTATGGTGAAATTCTACATTGAAGTATTTTCACTCTAGGGATAGACAAGTCATGGAGAGAAATCCATTGTGATATAAGATTCTTCTCTGCAAAGAATTGGGTTCATATCAATGGGGTCATTTACTCTCTGTAAACCTTTATGAAGACAATAACATAGCTGCATTCAATGTTGGAGAAGAGAATTTCAGATTGATCTCATTTCTTCCTGGTGTAGAATTGAGTCGAGTGTATATTTTTCACCCACTACGACATGATGCATAACTCTTTATATAATGTCTATAAACATTTGATTCAGTCAAATCTACATAGGTGTTGATTTTATGTCTAATGACACCTCTCTTAATTTTACTCCTAGGGAATTTGCTATCGTTACTGGATTGAATTGTGTCTCTAATAGGTACGACTTTATTTTGGACGAGGATGTACCAAACAGGATTGTTGAGAAGTATTTCAATGATGCAAAATTTATTCAGAAAATGCAACTATTTCTCTTTTTTTGGTAATGTATCCTATTTCTCTTTTATAGTAAGGGAAAGTAGCATAATATTGCAAACTCCAGTCTGGTGCATTTTAAAGATCTTGGTATGTGTGAATTTTGGGAAGGGTAGGACGACAAGGTTTTATTTTTAGGTTACCAATATTTTAGGATAAACTGATGAACACTTCAATTTCAGATTAGTCTATGATAAGAAAATTTAGTTATTCACAATAAACGAGCTTTGTTGGCCTTTTCGTTTCTGCTATGTTGCTCTGACTCTTCAAAAGTGTTGTCGCACTTGTGTCGGATCCTCCAAAATGCAATAGTTTTGGGGGGATCTGTGCACCCAGTGGCATTTTTGAAAGTCTATGCAACATAGAATTTCTGTCGAGTATCTGGTTTAACTTCATCTACTTCTAAATGACAGGCAGTAGTCGCCATAGCTATCACATTTGTCTTGGAAAGGTATTTTACTTATTTTCTATTTTCCCTCTAAAGGAAGTCATACGTGAATTACAACTTTGGAGAAAATATTGTAGAGTTGCAATTAATTCTATTTTCTTGAATAGTTGCTTTTCTCTAACTATGAGTGACATGCTATCAATATCATAATTGCAGGGATTTCTCTAATTCGATTTTCGATTTAGCAGTGGTTTATGCCAGCCTTGTGATGTATGATGTACAGGTATGTGTTTGAAACCTAGTGCATCCCTCCTCTTTTTCCCAGCTTCACTTCAAAAAACATTTGCTTTCAGAGTTTGGAGGTTGTTTGACCCATACATTGCAGTATGAGAAAATGCTAGAATTCTTCTTGTGCTAAGATTCAGAGGCAAATTCGAGATATTAAGTTTATATGTTCTGAATTTCTATAGTGCTCGGATCCTCTAAAAATGCAATGGCACCCGTGTTGGATCCTCCAAAATATACTACTTTTGGAGGATCTGACACGCATCTAGTGGCGTTCTTGATGAGTCTAAGCAACAGACCTGAATTCTAGGACAAGACTATTTTCTTTGTTTGGAACAAATAACTTATACTTTTCAAATATGAATTTTTAATACAAATACATAATTTAAGCTATAGCCAAACCTATTAAAAAATCTTCTATCATTTGTACGCAGCTCATGATAATATTTGTACTTTGTCTGAACTCCAAATTGCTTGAATTTATCTTAAGAGAGTATGATCGTGTGTGTATATATAGTATTTTCCTTCCAAAAGTTTTAGCAGTCCAGGGGGTGACTGATGATAGGGGTCTTAAGAAAGACGAATACATAGGGACAAGATTGTAATTGAATTCCTGATTATGTATGACTGATGCTCATTTTAGTGATTCTTGATTAAGAAAGATGAATACATAGGGACAAGATTATGTAATTGAATTCGTGCTATGGTATAGTTGCTATTGATTAAAACTCAAATATAAGATGGTGGTTTAAATTATGTCGTTCTTGGCCTATTTTCTTTTTTTCTAATTTTTTCCTTAATTTTATGTACGTTAGGAAGAATTATTTTTATTCTGAAAAAATATTTTGATATTTTAAATATTTATAACTGTGTAACATATTAAGTGACGTTTGTGTTGATAAGAAGAAATTTTTTTAATGTATTTGAAATATATATATATATATATATATATATATAAGTTACAGAATATTAAATATATATATATTTATAGAACATTTGATCGGTGCATACGAAATAAGATGTTGATGTAGATTCTCCTTTCTTGTATTCTTTGAAATTCACTTCTTTGATCAAAGTTTTTTTCATGTAAGATCTGTCCAATGTAGACGTGTATGAAGTGTTAATTAAGAATAAATGTATACAAAATTAAAGATATATTAATATATTAGTTGTGCGTATGTTATTTTAGTAAGTACAATTTTTTTAAAAAAAAATATAACTTTAAATTTTCAATATAAACAGTATAGTTGATTAAAGATGAATTAAGTCATTATACTTATTTTCTTAAATGTAAAAGTTTGATATATTTTTACCAAGAAGGTCTACGGTTCAAGTTTGTATAGACCTATATAATAAAAATGAATATTTTTTTTGTATAATTTTGATTTCGTCATTATCATTTCTTGCTTGTAACTAAGTGAAATTCAATTATTCCTATAAGTTTATTCAAGCATAAATCGTAACAATTGGTTTTAAAAATTTATATAGATTTAAAACACTTCATATAAGTTGATAAGTGGATAATAAGATTTAGGGGAGAGGATAGAAACAAAATTTTAAATTAAACTATTTCCATGAAAATGGCCATGAAATTTAATTTTCACTTTATAGCCATTTCAATTTACTGGCTTGTTCTATACCGTTTTTACACACATTCTATGCAGTTTCTATATATATCTTATACATATAAATATTCTATACGAAAATTATACAGTTTTGATACACAATTTATATAATAACTATACATTTTTTTACGCGTTTTATACAACAATTATATAATTTTCATACACTTTCTATATATTTTTTATATATATATATTTTATACATATACATATTTGATAGAACTATACAATTTGTGTATATATATATATATATATATATATATATAGAGAGAGAGAGAGAGAGAGAGAGATACATATTTTATTTAATAATTATATCATTTTTATATAATTTATTTATTATTTCTAAGCAATTAAAAATGTAGACTATTTGATCAGTTAAAAAATTTATAGAAAAAAAAATTAAAATATTTTAAAAAGGGATGAATTACCCAAGTTGAATACTATATCAGTATTGTATATGGACTATATATGAAATATGTAGGCCAAAATTACCCAAATTAGAAAATGACTATAAAATTGTAATAGTATATCCAACTGGCCACTTTTTGAAAAGTTTTTAAAATTGGACTATTTGTTTTAAAAAGAGCTATAGAATATCCTTTTCCCTAAAATTTATAGTAAATTTCAAATATATAAACATGTATTTTGAAAAGCAAAATAATAAGTAAAGTATGGCCTAAACCTGCCTGCCCAATAACTTAAGCAGATAAAAAAAACACAAATAGGAAACTAAACAAATGAAATTTGTATTTTGTCTGAAGTACTCCAGAAGCTCCTCCTGTTACTCTTATTTTTCTTCCCTACAAAATCAAGAATTTCCACTACACTTTATTCATACAAAAAAAAATTTCGTGCAAATTCTGCATAGCTTTACCCTTCCTTAATTTTCGTTATTTCATATTAAATTTAAAAAAATTTCTTGAACCAATATTTATAAAAAGGTTTTTAATACTTATATTTTTTTTTCTAAGCTTAAAATCATGAAGGTTCATCCCCATTTCTGGGCACCAACACGAGTTGAGAGTGAAAATGATACAGTCATAATCCTTCTCATTTTCCTCCAATGCTCACCATAAATAGTAAAAACCATATCTTGACCTTTTCCAGTAAAGATATCAAAAAAAATATTTCTTGTTCTTGATCCAAATTCAACTCTTTGTGTGTGTAAAACTTTTTTAGCTAATTCAGGGAATGACAGAACAATCAAGTTTACTTTATTTTCAAACCGTCATTTTGCTATATTGGGGCTCTTGTCCTGACCGATGAAAGAAATAAGTCATTTTGAGTTTAGGATCTTCAATTTCTCAGAGGGATTTAACATTTATTCACTGTGAGCTTTCTTTTTCTTCAACCTTGATTTGTTTCGATTAACTGTGATTAGGGTTAAAAAGACATTGATTTTTTTTTGTGTAGTTGTTTATATATGTTTTGTGAGCTTATATTGGTGTGTAGTGTGTACATAAGCATCTTGGTTTGGAGATTTTGGATTTGTTTTGACTACTTCATGAATGTGTTGATGTATGCATGTCATTTTAGAAATTGTTTTTAGAAATGTCTCGACATTTATTTATGCATGTGCTGCTTTGTTTGGTGTTACCAGTAAGCTGGTAATTAACTTGTGTTTAGATGGATAGATTTATTTTTCTAAGTTTGTGTAGTATATTGTATAACATGATTCTGTGGCTGTTTATTTTTTTTTTATTGAGGTGTTATTCCATTTTTGTTTATTGGTTTTGTGTTTTCCTTATTTGTCTTGAGTTGGAGTATGCCGAAAACAACCTTTCTACTTCAATTGAGGTAGTGGTATGGATTGTGTGCACTTTATTGGGTATATTGTTGTTGTAATTTGTATAGTATTTGTGTTTGTCCAAGCCAAAATTTGCTCACATAAAAATTGAGGGGGGGGGGGGGGGGTTGCTAGATTGACAAAGTTTTAATTTGTGCATGCAGTTAAATGGGTGATGTTGTTCCCAATCATCTTGAAGGGCGTGGTTACATTCTTCGAGACAATTAGGTCGGCATCACCAATTCTAGGAGTTGGTACTAATTCTTCGAAATGCATTCAATCTCAAGTATTCGTGTGCTTATATTAAATAGTATGGCATGCCTCAGTATGATATTCCAATGTTTACTGTCAATTGTTACGATTTTCCTAAGCATTCACTTGCCTTTTGTTTTTTGAGCCTTCCCATTATCTGTTTTATTTTTTCTGCATTGTCTAAGGACATTAGCTCTATATTTGCTAATAAAGTTAATTAGTAATAAAAGAACATTTTCTTTTTATATTGTAAATGTATCTCCGAGTTATAGCTGATTTAGGTGGTTTTGACTTATGTAGTATTCGAGAATACATATGGACACTTCTGTATAATGTACATAGCATAGCCTATCTGTAGGGATGGGTAGAGTTTCTCTTCTGATTATTCTGCAATAAGCATAGCAGTAAACGTATAAGTGCCTCTCACATTATGGAATAGATGACAACGAACGTATCCACATTCTTGGTTGCTTACATATATCATTGTACTTATTTGAAGTCGTATTCTTCTGATATTACTGTACTTGATCCTTTTTTACTCTTTCTTGAGTTATGTTATGCCTTATGTAACATTGTTTTAGTCTTTCATACAATACAGGTTTGAGTTTTGGAATGGAAGCTTTAATAGGTTTAGATGGAACCTTGCTGCTAGAAGAGATTGTCCAAGCAAAAGAGGTTCCAGTCTTTGATCCAATTTATTAGTTCATAGAACAATGAAGTTCTCTAAAGACTGCATAAACTTGTTCAGTAGAAAAAAAAAGGGACATTAAGTTGTTTAACCAAGACAGTTCCATTACCGAGCTCTTCTTTAATTCAAGATGGACTCATATTATAATGGTTAACGACTATTAATTGCCAAGTTGGTACATGTCTACAAACATCAGTATGGTGGTAAAAGAATAGTTACATTTAAGATTCTTCATTTTGTTTGAGAACTTATTTTCTTTTGTATATCGCTCAATCACTTTAATTTTTATACCATATTCCTTCAGTCGACAGTGGTGTAGTGAGCATATTTTTTAAGTGCCCTATTTGTATTTTATGTCCTAAGATTTTTATCTGTGCATATTCAATGTCATTGTTTGATAAACTATCTTGGGCAGGTGAGACTCGGGAAAAAATATAGGTGAATTTGATGGTCATTCGAGGAGAATTTTGAGTTGTTCATTTAAGCCCACAAGACCATTTCGTATAGCCACATGTGGAGAAGACTTTTTGGTGAACTTTTATGAAGGACCCCCATTTAAATTCAAGTTGTCTCACAGGTTCCTTATCCTTTCTGTTATGTCAAATTACAACAAGTGTCCCCTATTCTCTTTTTAGAATAAATATCAACATATTATTATTCTCTTTCTCTAATTCTTAGAAAGCTGTCTATTGATGCATGGTCACCTCATATAGGAAGACAGAAAAAGGGCAATATTCTTGGACTATGATGGCACTATGTCTGTAGTACCTTAGTCATCATTGATTAAAGCTCCAAGTGCTGAAGTTTTTGGTCATCTGAACAGAGGGATGCTATACCTAACCCCTTGAATGAGCAACTAATTGATGTTGTTCAAAGGCACTTCACATCCCAGGTACATTCTTAATTATCTGCATGTTGTTGCTACTGTGCGTTCTTTATTTGATCTATTTTAATGTGATGTTCATCGCGCTTGATAATTTCCTGGCACTTCATAAAACACGAGTTTTAGGTATTCTTCCGTACTTCTATTCATAGTTTTCTTTTCATGTTTCACCATATTCTTAGTATAAGAAATCTAGTGCTTGTATTGTGTCAACTTCTATTAACTATGTCATCTAAAGTGATTAGTCAATTTTGGCATAATGTTCTTCCACATTATCGTTCTTGATACATATAAACACTTTGTTGGTCCTGTGCTTATGTCATATTATGCTCCTGGTTTTCAAAAGTATACACTCTACTGACTGCTGTATTTGCCATTTTTTTTTGGGTAAAGTAATTGGACGAGTTGCAGGTAATGTTGGGATTCATCCAAGAAATCAAGAGACTCAAGACAAATAGAAAATTAACAAAGAATAGGTAGGTATTACACACTTGAAAATTCTACTTTAAAAACATTTCCTTTTATGTTTTTACGTAGTGTATATGTTTTCTTATGTTTATTTTCTTTGTATAATTAAGTTGCAATCACTGTTGCTTTTCATAAGAAAAAATAAAAAAATATTAGTAAACTTGAAAATAGAGATATAGGGACCAGATATCCACTATTGATGGTTTTCTTTACTGCTTTGGATTACACTGCCAGAAGCTCTCAATGAGCATAACTGCTTGATTGATAATGGATCGTTTTTCCCTCTCGCTGACCTTTTGTTAGTTTGTTTTGAATTTTTTTTTTATATTTGAGAAAATTTCAAGCATCCTTTGGGTTCACAACACTAAGGAAGACTATAGAAAGAATTCTTAAGGCACGAAGGGCTTTTTTTCATACCCTTATTTGCGTCTTTAAACTTGATACAGTATAAAAAAAAATTCTCTTTGGATCATTTATTGTTGAGAATGCCGTAAGTAACCAGAAACGACAATACTTGATTTGATAATATAGATGGTTCTTAATAAGTAGAACAGTAAAAGAACATTATCCATAAATAAGTGGAGTGGTTGATGAATTAAGTACCTCTTCATCGACGAATGTGAAAGTTTTTCGAGTACTGCTTGTTGATCGAGTAAATTCTTTTGTTGCTTGACATCCTATAATCAAGATCTTTATTATGGAGGTGCGATCATTGAGCTTCACTATGTTAACAGGCACCACTTCGATAATTAAATTAGTTAATTCGGTAACTATTGTCATTGAGTCCGCTGATTCAGTCATTGAGTCTGCTGATTCGATATTTGAGTCCATTGCACTAATATCCTTAAAAATCAAAGTTATGATAACAGTAACAAATGATTATATAATTAAATGTATTATATGAGATGAGATAATTTTACCTAAATATGTGAATCTTTTTGGTAGATTAACAAAATAGTAGGAGAAGAAACAAGAGATACTAAATAGATGCAAACTGGAACAGAAAAAGTAAATGAACTAAGAATGTAAGCAATGGTAAGTGAACAATAAACCACAAACAAACAAACGAAAACAAAATAGCTTTGAAGCTGACATAGCAATTAATATTGTGTTTAACGTAAGTGAAAAGGTGAATTGTTGAAAGAAATTATAGTAGAAAAAACCTGAGAAAAAATTGATGGTGATGCAGGAAACAGTTTGATCGTGATGAAGAAAACAACACGAGAGCAGGAGCGAGAAAGGAGGAGACGAAGAAAATAGCAAACTACAATCGTATTTATAGAACGGCTTGTCCTAATTTAATTTGGATTGTATAAAAAAAAATTGTGGTTAAATATAGGATTGTCCAAATTAAATTAGAGAAGGATTTTGCCAGGACTTTGCAAAATAACTACGTTAATAGGATTGCCCTAATTTAATTAGAGAAGGATTTTGCCATGTATAGGACTTTGAAAAATAACTATCTGAATTTGTCATTTTAAATTCTTACGATTTTGTCATGTATAGGACTTTGCAAAATAAGTATGTAAATTTGTCATTTCAACAATGGAAAATATTCTTACGGTATATGTAATGGAATTTGTTTTATGATTTTGCCATGTATAGGACTTTGCAAAAAAAGTATGTGAATTTGCTATTTTGGGGTCCAACATTGGACGTTATTTAAAAAAAAAAACTATTTTTGGGTCCAACATTGGACGTTATTTAAAAAAAATAAATTAATATAGGACTTTGCAAATAAATATAAAAATTTAATATAGGACTTTGCAAAAAGAAGGTTTTATTTAAAGGAGAGACTTTTAATGAAGGGTAAAAATGACAAACGCCAATTATAAGTGCATTCACACTTTTAATATAATAGAGATAGAGATAATTAAAATCCTAAATATGGTCTAATTTATGTACCAAATGATTATGTGTAACAAAAAAACCTTATTTAAAATAGCGGAGTGGATTAAATAGGAAACAATAATATTGCACCAGTCAACACTTCCACGAAAAATTTATGTTAATCACATTACTAGATAACCTAAGATGTCATCAATTTCAAATTCCCATGTCACTTAATCCAAAATAATAACATAATTTGTTAATCTTTAATTGAGTTATCTAACTTAGTAGCATACAATTCTTATCTTAACAGACTAATCATTGAAAATATATAAAGTTAATCACATTATTAAATCAACCAACTTCACATTATTAAATCAAATTATTAGGACCGAAATTCCAACCTCGATAGGAGCCTACCTCACTGACGGATTGTTTTGATGGTTGTTTAGTGGTGGAGATATGTGGAAGAGAGGGTGATTTATCAGTGGAAGACGACAAAACGAGTAGAATAAATGATTCACATGGTATAAGTTAAACCTACATTTTTTTTCCATTCACTCTCAAGCTCTCTCTCTCTCTAATTCTCTCTTATATTATATATGCTTATCCCCAAAATACCCTCTATTCTCTCTTTGTGTGTTTTGTATTTTTTTAAATATTACACGCATGAGTGGTATGTTGTGGTTTATAACACAACTGTACTCTAATTGCATATCAACTACACGTGGGTTTAACACAACAACTAACGTCACTCTATTCACATCTACAACCTTTAACACAATTAACTTTAAAAATTATCTCATGTAAAGTCGAAATCAATCTAATCATTATTTTGAACCAACAAGCAAATCACTCTCTCTATATATAATATAAAAGAGAAATATAAGAGTGATGATGTCGCATGTCTCTAAAGTCAAGAATCACATATCTTTTTTCTCAACTTTTTGCCATTTATCTTATTTTTTTAATTTAAAAGATACATTAAAAAAAACTTAAAAATTATTTCTTAATTACATTCTCTTAGTTGAGGAATGGCCTTGGCTCAGCGGTAAGCTTGCTTATCGTGGTGTGCCAGGGTCGGGGGTTCGAAACGCCCCTCCAGTGAAGCTGGGGTGAGGGCGCGTACGTCAGGCCCGGAGTGGTCCCCCCCTCCCCGACACCTTCGGAGTAGGTATGAACCGGGTCGTCCCTTTTTCATTCTCTTAGTTATTCATGTAACGACCTAAAAATTTAATGAAATATGTGAAATTTATGATTTTGTGTGATTTGATTGTTTTATCCCTCCACGTAGTTGCAATATGGTATTTCTGGGGTGGGGGAGGGGGTGATTGACATGGTTTTCGATGCATTTTGATACCATTTATGCGATATTGTGATTTTTGATGGCTTCGAGAGCCTTATTTTAGACTTATGCAGATATTTATTGATCTGTTCGATGAATGATAGAATGGACTGTGCCAACAACTCTAGAATATCAATTTTAGTCTAGGTAAACCTTTGGTCGGGTTCCGGTGCACCCGAGCTCATTTCGATCTATTGGTCGAAAAGTTATAAAATTAAAAATATGGGTGTGGGATCCACATTTTGTCGAAACGACCTCGGATGAAAAATCTGACTTCGTCAGCAGATCTAAAAATTTGATTTTAGGGTGGTAACATATTTGGTGTGATTTTACAGCTTTTAAATCTTATTTCGACCCTCGATTTGAAAAAATATGATTTCGGGCGTCAACTTTGTGAAAATGATATTTTTTTGAAAATCTGACTTCGCCAACGCGTTCGAAACATTGAATTTTGTGTGGTAGCATAGTTCGTTTGTGTTTGGACTCTGAACGAATCCCGAATACCCCGTTGAAGTATGGATTAACTTTAAAAGAAACAGCTTTTTAGCAAAAGCTATGCAGAAAAATCTACAATAATAAATAACAGTTTCTGGCCTATTTTGTTCATTTCTCATTTTGCCTCTTGAGAGTTAAACCCTAAAATAGTGTGAGAGCTTAAAAGTGAAGCTGGTGGGAGCTTGGATAGCTAGATTAACATCTATTTCTCGATTCTATTACGGATTTAAGGTAAGCATTCACTCTTTTCTTAGTAATTTCTTGATTAATTTCTCAAAACCCCAAAAATCTTAGGGCTTGATTTTAAATTCAAATTTCACTCCTTTTCACCTGAATAATATTTTTATCTTATAATTACTAGTTTTTCATCAATTTAACCTTCAAAATAATCCTGATTCTTGATTTTAACCCAAATTTCAAAGATTTTACCCGGTAAAGCTTAAAAATAATTTTTCTTCGATTTGAACCTCAGTTTGACTCGATTTGACTTGGGATTTCATCTGTAGATTCCTAAAAATATGAGGAACACATTTTGAAGTAAAGTTACGATTTTGCCCTTCTTTTTTGAAAATCCATTTTGGGAGTTCGTTTTGACCCCAATCAAAAGTAGTCAATATGAGTGTCGTTGGTTTTGTTTTGACGCGTATATTTCATATTTGATATTTTTTTTGTAGAATTTGGGATCATTTGTGAAAAGTAAGGTGCGGGTCCAAAGTGTAGCAAACCAATTTCGACTTTCGAGGTAGGTTATGACTTAACTCTTTCAGACTGAGTTGGGTAGTAAATGATGGTATAAAATTCATGTTAAGGGTGGGAACTAATCATGAAAAATGCCTATCTATGTTTTGTGCCCGTGTGGGAGCCTATATGTGATGTAATTATCGAAATTGGGATATTATATGATATGTGTGCCCGTGTGGGGTCCTATGTAATATTGATAGCCTTGAATACATGTGAATAATTGTATTGTATTGTTAAAATTCTTAATGTGATACCACTGATGTATTGTGATTATATTCATACTTTATTGGCATACGATACATATGGAGATTCATGGATGAAACGAAAATAGTGTGTGGATATTGGCTCACGTGGTTGTGGAAATACATCATTGTAGTTGGTTGTGGAAATACATCATGTGGTTGGTTGTGAAAATATATCATGTGGTTAGTTGTGGAAATACTCATTGTGATTTGTTGTGAGCATTACATCTTCATATCATACTTACTCATGAAACATTAGTACCACAGTGGCAACATCTGAGAAATATTAGCAACACCTGATAAAACCTTTTCGAGGAATATGCCGGAAAGAAGATATGATATATGTGGATTGTATACGGGTTGATGAACCCCCCATGGATTCTGCGTTAGGAGGCTTGCCTCCGTAGGTGCATACAGGAATTGTGATGATTTCGGAGGTTGTACGATGACCTCGTGCATCATCATCATCATCATCATCATATACATTGCACTTACTTTATTGTGTTTATATTATGTTGTATTGCCATATTGACTTGCCATTTATGTAATTGTCTGATTTTATTTTGCTTGTATTTGATGATCTTGTATATGCATGTTCCCTCCTGTTCTACTTATATCAGATATAATTTATACTTTTGTTCTATCTTATTGTGATGTTGTAATATATGTCATATATTAGAACTATTAGTGCAAGTGGTGTGAGCTACTGTTGTAGGACATTTTCTAATTGCAGGTGACGTGCCATTTTATATGTTTTATTTACTACTTTTCTTTATCGGCCTATGATACCTACTAAGTACAAGTGGACCATACTCATGTATACTACGCCCTTTTGGTACAGGTCCTAGATCGAGTGCGCCTCAGCTTGCTTGACTCGGGTGATTGCTTGAGCTTCCAAGGTAGCGGTTGGATATTCATGCGTCTGAAGTTCACCTCTATCTTTCTATAGTAGTTATGTCTTTATTAGTATTTGGAGACAAATATTATTCCTTTGTAGTTATTTTTTTGATGTATTTGACTCTTGAATTGTATTAGTAGTTCTTACACTATTTGACACCTGGTTTTGGACATGATTGATATTTTGGATAAGTTCTTTCTGCATTGTTATGATTACTTTTATGGTTTGGCTTCGTTCTAGAAGTCTTACGTTGGGTATTTCTGCATTTTCTTTTTCCTTTTTGTATCACTTTGGATGATAGACTTACTTGTCAAGGTACGCCACGACAAGTGATATCATGACCCTTGTTTTAGGGTCGTGACAATTCATTAAACTCTTTTTCCGTTTCAAAAACTCAAAATTCAATGTTATTAATTGAGGAATTTAATGATAATTTACTATGTAATGAAACAACACAAATCTATATGTCTATATCGTGTATAAGTGAAACAAACGATTGAGTCCAAAGTCATTACAATCTCTCTATAGCCTTTATCATTTTGGGATCAAGTATGATTTTAAGTGTGTTATAATTTGATTTTATTTTTGGTCTCTGCTTTTTAGTTCATCTCACTATTCTAAATTTCTGAAAGTTTCATGATAATATAGGCGATCACACAACAACAAAGATTTTATGTTGTTGCTACTACATCATATAATTTGACTCTTCACGAAACTTTATCAAGGATTCTTTGGTTATAAAGGTATTTTTTTCGTATTTGATATTCATATTGAAGTAAATCCGAATTCACTCTAGAAAATTCCACATTGAGGTTATAAAGATATATGACAGTAGTTTATTTAAATGGGTCATTATCATATTTAAATAATATTGTTATTTATTTGTAAATCATATATTAAAATACTTACAGTAAGAGTTTTATACAAATCAATTTTAAAGATGAGAATTTTTGCAGAATGGGCAATCTTA
This sequence comes from Capsicum annuum, assembly GCF_002878395.1. Lineage (NCBI taxonomy): Eukaryota > Viridiplantae > Streptophyta > Magnoliopsida > Solanales > Solanaceae > Capsicum > Capsicum annuum. The sequence goes on along the minus strand of NC_061117.1, from coordinate 181,965,137 downwards.
AGACCTTAATTTTTAGGGAGAATACTCACAAAAATACCTGAAGTTTGACCGGATTACCAGTTGAGCATACTGAACTTTGCAAGGGTCCTATTACCCCCCTTAGACTTTTTTTTTCATATCTTAATGGCATATATCTGCCACTTGGCCCATTGCGTGTTAGTCACACGCATTGAGAGCATGAAGGCGTCAAAAACGTTAAAAACTTTTTTTTTTTTTTGCCAAAACAACCTCTAAATTTTTTAATTATTTTAATTTTTTTTTCATTCTTTCTCTTCTCTGTTCTCTCTTCTTTCTTCTTTCTTTCCTTTCTTCAACAATGGTTGCTCCATTGTTAATTGAAATTGAATTCTTGAAGATTCCATTTCAGTTTCCATTCTTGAAGATTAATGGAAGATTCCATTTAATTGAAATTGAAATTTGGCGTAATTACAACTTCAAACTTGGAACTTGAAATTGAAATTGAATTTGAAATTGAAATTCCATTCTATTGAGTTGGCGTAATTGAAACTTGAAATTTGAAATTCAAGTATGAAGAAACTTTCTTCATAATTGAATTTGAAAACTTTAGGAGTGATAAGAATGGACTTGAAATTTGAAATTGACTCAATGGAATCTTTTGAAATTTGATTTGTAGGAGGAATTTGAGTTGTAGAATCTTTAATATGGTTGTAATGATGAAAAAATATTGAAAACTGATAAATAGAGAAGAAACAGCTCGTGTACCACACTTCCCACCGAAAAAACTGAGTATAATATTTGGGGGAGAGGGATTAATTCCACTTTAAAAAAGTTCGGAGGGAATTAATTCCACTTAAAAAAGTATAGGGGTAATAAGACCTTCGCAAAGTTCAATATGCTCCACTGAAAAATTGGTTAAAGTTCAAGTATTTTCAAGGGTATTATCCTTAATTTTTACAAATAATTTTATGCAAATCAGTCTCAAAATATTTTTTGCTATAAAAGAAAAATAGAAAACAACAAACTATACAATTATATAAAGAGGAGAAAGATTAAAAAAATGTGTAAATTAATTACTTATTCATAGTTATTTTTAAAATTCATATCTATACATAAAGGAAGGATGTTGAAATAATGATGTGACATGTTTTTAAAGCCTCTATCCATGTTGTGATTTTTCTAAGCCTTTTTTTTTGTTTTTACTAAAACCATCAAAAACTAATTATAGTGGGTTATTAAAGTTAAAAGAATATTTACATTATAGTGGGGCATTAAAGTTGAAGGAATTGAATTGAAATAATGAATCATTAAGCTGCATATGTGCCTTTTTCAGTTGTATCATAGCCTTTTCAGTTTCTAAGGTTTAACATATAACAATTATGTTGAGTATATATTTCAAAATCAAGTTTTAACTATCTCATAACCTTTTTTTTAGTCTATTGCATCTTAAAATTAAAAGAAATAAGTGTTCTTCTTGAACATGAATCTTGATTTGAATTGTTCAGGGGACATTATGAAGGATTTGAAGAAGACAATCTAAGCATTAAACTAAAAACAAGATAGTTTGTATTCATTTCTTTAACACAAATTTTCATTTACTTGACTTTTTATCATTTTGAAAAATTATAATTCTATGTGATTATATGCACATTCTGCTTCATATTTGATTTTCTGTAATTGTGATACTCGAAAATAAGTTTTTGCTTTTGGGCTATTCTTTCTTATTTATTTCAGTTTTGTAATTTCATTTTATGCCTGAAAGTGTGTATTTTATTAATTTTTTATTTGTTCATTGAATATATGTATGTAAGATAATGGTGGGGCCAAAATTTTTATCAAGAAATGTCAAAATGTAAAGAAGTAATACATGAAGAAGTCAATTAGTGTCGATATGTAATTAATGCACACACATATATGTTAGGAATAGAAAAAATATGATGTGACATCTTTTGTTGGTTAAGAAATACAATTTTTTTGAATTTTTCTCTATTTGTTTTCATTTGTGTGCTATATTAAAAAAAAAAATCAGAAAAAAAACTCTTTTAACTCTCTTAATTATGTTAAATATGCAATGTTAAGAAATTTGAGTTTTTTTTTTTAAGTTTCTTTAATGTGAACTTAATGATCATTATTTTCATTACTCCTACAACCTTTTATTATCATAACCTATTAAATAATTAATAATCATATTCATGACATATATTTAGTATTTTCATATTACAGTCCTACAAATAAACATTGTAAAACTTTGTACAAATAATCACATTAGTATTTTAAGTTTCATGTTACATATTTGATGCTTATTACTTTAACTTTTGTTATTTGTCTCGAAAAATAAGATGAAGGCTATTGAATGGTGGTGTCGGCTTGTGGAAGATGTCGATAAGAGTTTGAAAAATTGTGTATTGATTTTGTATTTTTTCTATTATGTTTAATGATTAAGATTTTAAAAATAATGTTGTATTATTTCTTTATTTTTTATGATTTTTTTTGTTTGGATATATGAATTTCTTTGTTGTAAGTCCATAATTTCTTTTGATTCAAAATAGTAACTTATATTTTTGTTCGAAATCTACCAACTACCGTCTTTTTTAACCGCGCAAAGCACGGATAGATTTACTAGTTACAAATAAATACATAGCGCACAAACTTCATATAAATAGTAAAATTTTTATACTAAATACTATACAAAACCATTTAAACATTTGATCATGCTTCAATTAAAAATAACTAGAAAAGCATTAAGTAAGAACTTGAGGATGAATTAACTAAAAAGAGAAGTACGAACGTCATTGACACCTAATATTTTCCCTCCAAGCTTTATTTTAATTTTGAGCTTCTTTAATTTTAAATAAAATTAAAGTAATTGTTTTCTTAGAATAAAGAATTTTCTTAGACAAATTTTGGATTTATTTAGCCATTTTAAATAACAAGTTATATGTTCCTGTGTTTAAATATGAGAGATCGTATGATCATATTTAACTAAATACATTTTACCAAAGCCAACTTTTGATCAAGGTTCTCCTTTAAAAAATTGATTAATTTAAGGGTAATTTGGTTTAAATGTATTTTTGCCTTAAATAGGCCATTTTTGAAAAGTAATCATCTAGATTTTATTAATCAAGAAGCTTGGGGTCAAATTGAATATCAGTGCGTCTTAATTTCTTGTCAATTGTTAAGTGTGACCCTATTCAAAATTAAGTTGATCACATTTGCAAAACAATTGACTCTATTTGAATCCATCTTGGCTATTTTTTTTTTAAATAAAACTGTTTAAATCTTAAATAAGATAGGACATTTCTCAAAATCCTAACAGCCTCTCAGCCCATTATCAGACCAGGCTCAAAACCTAACCATTAAACCCATCCACACCCTCTTTTAACCCATCTTGTTCCTCATCAACCCAAAAAATAACAACCGACAATATCACAACCTCCACAACAACAATACACATACAACAAAACCTAAAGCCACAAATCGATTCCCCTCAATTTCATTTTATTTTCTCGCTTCAATTATCTTTTTCCCTCTTAAATAGCATGTGATTGTCACGAGGAAGAGCCCTGAGGCTTCTAGAACTAGCCCATATAGCTCTCTAATGTTTGAAATCTACTATTCAAAGAAAGGATGGTACAATTAGTACGATTTCAGCTCATTAAAGCTTATCCTTTACCTTAAATTTGAAATATCGTTAAAATTTTTTCAAAATGCTCTTGAATTTCTCTATCCCACATAAAAAATTTCTCAAGAATTGAGACCTTAAGTTTCTATATAAACCCCTGCCTTTCTGTTATGAACCAAGTCAACTTTATAAGAGGCTATGGGTTAGAAATGGTGAATTGGGCTGATCCAGTTGAGATTATTGGACCTATTGAGATGTTAGAGTATTTTATTTGGGATCCAGGCCCGATTTTCAATTAATTAAATAAGATCTAGGATTAGATAGAACATTCATGCAAATTATGTTGAAGCTTGGCTTAGTCTGTTTTCTCTTATCTCCCCTTCAATGATCTATTATCTCATCTCCTTCTAGTTACCTTCTTCCTTTGTTACTCGAAGAATTTTCGTCAGTATTTGTCCATTGTTACTTTATCACTCGAATTCTTATTTATATTTGGATTTAGAAGTATAATACATATATTAGAGTTGTGGTGTGAAATTGAGGTTGTTACATTAGTGCTTTCATTTTCATACTTTAATGGCAATAATGGTATTAGATCGCTTCAATGACACCGATAATCTAGAGGATTGGATTTCTAGGGCAGAGCAGTACTTTACTTTCCTGGGCTTCTCGGAGGAACATTGGTTACCTCTTCCTTCCTACTATCTGGATGATGAGGCCCTCGAGTCGTTCCGTTGGATGTTTTGCAACAACTAATTTTTTGATTGGAAACATTTGAAGGAGAAGTTAGAGTTGCATTTTTGAAAATGGACCTATGCAAAGTCTCCTCTAGTGGATGCCCAAATTACCAGTTTTCTAACTTTGCTGCAGAATATCGAGGAGAAATATTCATGTCCATATCATCAGCTTATAGTAGCGGATGCACGACTTAGTACTACTATATTCTGTAGCGGAGAGATTGCTTCTCCTTTGGCCGAAGCAAACTCAAGCCCTGTGGATAATGTTGAGGGTCATCGAGGGCTACTTGACACTTTCATCGATGAACATTCAAGCCATGTGGACAATATGTTCGATGAAATATCTATCAGAGTTTTCACTGAAGAAGTGGGGGAAACCTCTCCTGCCTCTATCTTCCTAGGTGATTTGGAGGATATTCAATCAACTAGGGTGCTCGACGAATTTGTTCATAGTTGCTTTCACAAGGTAGTTGCAGAGGTACGACTCGATTCTCTAATCAAAATGCTTGATGAAGAAGCATTATGCCTTGAATGCAGCAAAGTCCAACTATTCAATGAATGTTCCCTAAGAAGTATATCAAAGAGGTATGTTACTACTACTTCTCTGGATCATAGTTCTAGTAAACAAAAAATTGAATTTGAGACCCTTGACGACATGTATCTTGTTGAGTTTTTCTTGGAGCCTCAGACTATTGAGGATCTATATCTTGGTGAATTTTTTCGAAAGATTGAGGACAGAATTCCACCAAGTAATATGCCTTTGGATGAAATGATGTTTGATGGAAAATTTATTGAGAAATTTAATGCTCACAATATGTTGTTTCACTTTCCATTTACTCCTGGTGCAAATTCCTTTGGTGTCGATGTTCACGGAGATGCAATGAATCTCTCTGTATGGGATCCAGGTATAAGTTTCAAGTTCAAGGCTCTTGTCGATTATATAGTGAACATGAAGCCACTAATATTATTGGGATCTACTAGTACATTTGGCTTCACTGCGTATGCTAATTCTGTGACTCAAGTATGGGATCCCAGATAACAAAGATATGAGTTGGTAGTGAGGAAATCAAAAGTGGATGATACATACTCTGATGTGAATTGTGTGTTTGATGACAGTTTTCAAGGAGCTGCGTAGAGAGAGCTACAACCAATTGCACCTTTGCATATTATACGTCTTCCCAAATTATTCTAATTTCTTCAACAACTATTAGCTCAACTCATTTTTGTTCTCCAAGCTCCAAAGAGTAAGGATAGTATGCAACAATAGGAGATGATTTCTCTTTTCGATAGAAAATAACTGAGCAGACTAGTGCATTTAAAATGAATATACAAGGAAAAGAAGTTGCAAAAACTATTTGTATTACATTGCTTCAAGGTTGCATCAAGTTCATGGCAGACTTGATTGAGCAGGAGTTGTGAAACTTCCCTACACTTGCGGTTCTGTTTGCCTACATTGGCGCAAAGACAAATATAGCTTATATTATCAGGTATCAGGATACCATTTTGGCGACAAGAGGGGTTGATTTTGTTGGAACACAAACTGCGGTGCAGCTTTTGCCAAAAAATGTACCCAAATCTATCCAAATAGTTGCTAAAGCATGTGACTACAAGATTATTAAGAGTGTTTTAAGATATCTACTGAAGCAGTTTGTGGTTGTTGGAACCAAAGTTATATTAAGTGTACTCAATCCTGCAATAAGAATGGATAAAGACATAAAGCAGGAAGCTCTTGTCTTTGGAGTGGTGAACAGTTTAATAGAATCATTGAACTTAATTACAATTAAAGCCACTAGTGTTATAATTTTTCTTTTCAAAGAATACCCAGTTTGTCTTAGCAAGTTCTAGGGTCATGCGACTAAGGTAGATTTTTCAAAGGAATCATCAAAGGTTACAGGTGTTGCTTTTACATGGACTTAAATAGTGGCACAGAGACAAGAATGAGTCAGAATAATATTTTTGCCACAGTATTTGCTCTAGCAAAGACTAATTTCTCATGTCCCAAACTTATGTTTTTCTACTCGAACCTCGAGGACAAGGTTCTTTTTCAAGATGGGAGTATTGTTGTAAACCAAGTCAACTCTGTAAGGGGCTATGGGTTAGAAGTGCTGAATTGGGCTGATCCAGCTGAGATTATTGGACCTATTGAGATGTTGGAGTGTTTTATTTGGGATCCAGGCCCGATTGTCAATTGGTTAAATAGGATCTAGGATTAGATAGAATATTCATGCAAATTATGTTGAAGCTTCGGCTTAGTCTGTATTCTCTCATCTCCCCTTTAATGATCTGTTATCTCATCTCCTTCTAGTTACCTTCTTCCTCTGTTACTCGGAGAATTTCCATCAGTATTTGTCCATTGTTACTTTGTCACTCTAATTCTTATTTGTATTCGGATTTGGAAGTATAATATATATATTAGAGTTGTGTGAAATTGAGGTTGTTACTCTTTCACTACTAGAGAATGAGCAGTTTTTTCCCCAACAAAAAGGGCTAAAATTCTCTTTACTCATCTAGGATTTTAGACTTCATTCCCAGCCTTAGAGTTGTGAAAATTCTAGCTCAAGTTTCATTTTTTTTGTTTGCTCAAGTCAAGGAGAGTGACAAAGTCACATCGTCAACTCGTTCCAGTTAGCTGCTTAAAAAAGGTAATATCGTCTAATCTTAACATATTTTTAACATAGGTTGCTTTTTTAAGTTTAGTATTTGAGTACTGGTCTTATTTAAATTTCTACATTTGGTGACAGTTTAAAGATTAATCTTGCCTTTTTTAGGTTTCGCACCTTTATAAGCTTATCGTTTAGATTCACTAGCTTCATGTTGTTTGTTTAATTATTGTATTTTTGAGTCATTTAGAGTTGTAATTATTGCTTCTTATATGTTCTTCAAATGCTTACAGTTATAAGCTTAACATTTAGAGTAATCATATTCCGTCACTCTTTTTTGCTTCTCATTTTGCTATCGGTTATGGTTTAATTTTTTTAGATTTATGGTAGTTTACATTCATAATTGAGTCTCATGTTTGCTTGGTGGCATAGATGTTGTGTGCTCCAACATAGATTGAGCTTAATATTTGTCAAAAGATTAAATATCTCCTCATTGCACTAGGTTGTTTGTATCTTTATACAATTGTTATTTTGCTCCTACTTCATTTTCATAATTTCATCTCACACCTTGGTCTTTGATTGAATGTTATTTCATAATCTATCCTTTGTCATTTGCTTGGTGTTCAAGTATATTGGATAACGTCGCCGTTAGCTACTAAAAAGGGGCATGCCTTGCCATGTCTATACTAAAGATCCTATCTTGCTAAAATTTGCTAAGTATGGAGCATTTGGGTAGTTGAGTATACAGAATAAGAAGACTTGAGTACTTTCTCCATGCTGGGTTGTTTTGTGCTATTTTGAATTTTCTTTTTAAGCATATGATCTATACCTTAAGTGTTTGATTATTATAGTTTGTTAAAGTTGACACTTGGTATACTATTTTGTTCGTAGTGCTATTAGTAGACGCGTGTTAATCCTTATCTTTCTTTCTTTGCATGAACTCATCGTGAATGAATCCAGTCGAACTCCCCAGTCCTTTGCTTTCAATCTCCATCGAGTCAAGCCCCATCAAAGTCCAAAATAGACTAATACATGAAGAAACAGGACCGACATACACATATATACAGTGAAAATCTAAGAAGATACACTGGAAAAGCAAAAGACATACACCAATATATGGTGTACATGAAGAATGGAACAAATATGCAGTTTTACTAAGTAATATACACTGTATATACAGAAAAATACAAAGCTAAAATGCTGATATACAGTTGATATACAACTGCTAAATTGGACCAAGTCCATAAGTATTCAGTCCAAACCTGGACAGATTTCGGACGAACCAGAAAGGGGCTTAAATCTCAAATTTTATTCATTTGTTTCCTTGTAATTAATATTTAATTATTTGTTTGTAATTTTATTTAATTTATTTAGATGAAACATCAGTTTATTTGTGTAATTCTATTATAAGCATGAAGTTAATTACTCGGATGATTACCAAATGAATTTTCGGCAAGCTTAAGATTTAAGACTAACTTAAGAATTATTCATATTCTTTAATAATTGGTAGTTAGCTTGATATCCACGTTAAAGAAATTGGATTGTCCATTTAACTCAAAGTTTTTATTTGGATAAGTTGTTAAAGTTAGAATTACATTAAAAATTTTGATATTTGTTTATCACATTAAATGAAATAAATTAAATGAACAAGAGTTAATAAATTTTATTCAAAAATAAGGTTTTTTCAAATAAACTCACGAACTTTATAAATTATCCAAATCCGTCAGAAACCACATTTTGAGTATTTTCAAAAGTGTTTAACACCTTCTTTCGAATTTACTTCAACCTTTACCTGAACCTTGTTTTTTTTTTTTTTTTTAAATAAGAGGATTTCTTTCAAAATTACCTTTATTTAAATGGTGTTCTTAATTTTCAAAAAATTAAGTTGCGACTCTAGTTTTCCTAAAATATCTTTCAAATAAAATCAAATAGACCTTTTCTACCACGAAGTTATGAAGTTTTTGACTTTTCAAAAATGATCGTAGCAGAATGACGACTCTATTGGGGATTTATCTAGGTTATAACCATAAAGATTATATGTGTTTGGCTAATATTTGTATTAGTTGTTACTTTTGCAATTATGTGTTTAAATTTTTGTAATTATTAACTGTTGCATTCATAACACACTTTCTCATTTAATTTTTAACTGTTTAGGTTTCGTGGTTATTTCGAGCCCTAATGATCAATTTCAAATAAAAGTGTTGGAAATATAATAGTTTATTGATATGTTAGACGTTCGATGGCTGTTTATATTTTCAAACCCAAGTTATCCACATGGGAACCTGGTCAAAGCCTACTCTAGATACCTGGATAGAATGGAACCAAAATTCTTTTTAGGCATGAGCTTAGGATGACCCAATACCTGAGGGGGTATTAGGACCATTAGAAAAACTTACCTTGCATTTACTGACCACGAGTCAATAACACACGGTCATCCCTTTTGTGTTCAAATTAAAGGATATAATATTGGATTGTACGGACTATTGTCTCATGAGGTTGGGGATTTTATTTAGATAGTTTCTTTTATTGTAATCTAGAGAAGATCTTCATGCGAAAGGTATTCAAGAATTTCAAGAATTTAAGATCGAAGGACTCCCAAGAAAATTAGTTTAGGTTTGCTCCTTTGAGTGGACTAATATCATTTTTTTTCTTTCCTCATTTTGTATCCCCATTTAATTTATTCTTGAAATTTCTATAATATATTTTTTGGGGCAATGGAACGTCTTATAAATGACATGTATATTCTTCAAACGCTAGGCTTACCTTTGGTTTGAAAGGTCAAATGTATGCTAGGATGCGTTAAAATTATTTATGTGCTAAAGTGTTTCATTATTTTTCTTTATCTATATTTGCTTGATTTGTGTGTTTACATAACATATGTTTGTCTTTAAACAAGACTTGTCCATTATTCTATTTCAAAGTCAGAGCATTATTAGGCATATAAGACTCAAAATTTCTGTCCTCCTAAAATATCCTTACAAGTCCACCGATAAAATCCCATTTAATTCACCCAAATTTTATTCAAAAATTTATTAGGTCATTGTCCAATTCACATTGACTACATTGCTCTTGCAAATTGATTTTCTCGCACTTAATTATAGCTAGAGTTACCCAAATATTCTATTGATGGTAAGACTCTGTTATTTTCAAAAAAGCTTTACAAATAATCCTTGTTGGGAAGTTTATTTGTGAACACTTTCTTCAAAATCACTTAGTTCGAATTCAATTTTCATCAAAATAGTCAAAATTATGGTCGTTCAGTCACTTTCCCAAAGTGTTCTACTCTTCGAATTCTGGATTAGTTTGTTTCAAACCAAATATATGTCATTTTTTTGTATATTACTTTGGTTAATTATTACAATTCATGAACTAACACTTTCACCTTTTGGGTGTTTTTCTTTCTTTTTAGTGAGAGATTGATTTGTGTTAATAATCAAACTTACTTATTTCATAAACACTAAAAGCAAAGTGATTTCAAGCAATCGCTGGTAAAACATCAATATTTCACACGGTCTAAGATCAAGAAAGCAACTACAGACTTATTTGTTCTTACTTGGGCTAATAGATAGACTTGTTCAACTATTAATCCTAGTTTGATCAGCATAAATACTTTATCTGAGTCAGTTCCCACCTTGTCCATAGCATGGACCCTAGTGTCTCAATAGGAAGATAAATAACCTAGAGGTCATTGCTGGTTTGGAACATCAAATAGCTAAATTAATGCTCATGGTGATGCAAAGCAGAATACCTTTTAAGACTCCCCAAACATGACTTTACCTCCTAATGCATGAAAAAAGGGCCTATATTTCCGACATCAAAAGGAGTTAATCAGGGAGATTTTTTACCACTTCTAAAAATACTCATGATTCTTAGAATGATCCTTTTGTATACACATTTTGTCCTCTAGAGGTTCAGAACATATCAAGGCCATACCACACTCCACCAATATACACCTATTCTACCGCCTCACCAGCAACATAAACTTAAGAGTTATACCACCTAGATGTTGATCATCATGTTGAAACTGAGAATGATACGAGGGAGTATACTTATGAGACAGTGAATAAAAAGTTCAAGGTCTTGGAAGATGCTATGAGACTCCTTCGAGGGCTCAGAAATAACCAAAGTGTGAGTATGAAAAGTTATGTGCATATTTTGAGATTGAGTTTCCTTCTGGTTGCAAGATCTCAAAATTCAAAAAGTTTAAAGCGTCCAGAAATACCTTCTTTCATTTGAAAATTTATGTGAAAAATTGATTGGTGTGGGCAAAAATGAAGGAATATGGGTAAGGATATTCATTCAAAGTTTAAGTGGAAAGGCTTTAGAATGGTACACTAAACAAGATGTGATCAAATGACGCACTTGAGATGACTTGAAAAATGTTTTTGTGAATCATTATGAGTTTTATGTCGATATTATTCCTAACAGAATCTCTACCACAAAGCTAAGGTATAAATCAAATAATAATTTTCGTGACTATGTCATACGGTGGAGAGAAGAGGTAGCAAAAGTACATCCTCTTATGAAGGAAGCTGAAATGATAAGTTACTTTATCCATGTCCTAAATCCATAATATTTTAATTATATAATGACGATGGTTGAAAAAACATTTGGTAAAATTGTTAAGACTGGAGAAATAATTGAGGATGACCTCAAGACAGAAGACTAATAAATTTAATAGAACTGCTATTCACTCATAAGAGCTTCCTGACTGGCTCTTTCAAAAATTGAAAGAAAAAGGAGAAACGGGAGTGATGAATCAAGAAGGTACATCAAACCGCAAGAGATCCCCATGATACTGACCCAATGCTCTGCATGCTCAATATATGGTCTATAATGTGCAAGCAATATATCATGCTCAACCTCCACCACAAAATTATCAAAATAATGCACCTCGTGCCAACCATGAAAGGAAACCTCCCAGGATCTTCCCGCCATTAACAAAAGAACTTACTAAACTTTATAAAAGGCTGCAAGAAGCAGAGATACTTCATCTAGTAGAAGTAAAGCCTGTTAAACTTATGCCAATTAATATGATCCAAACAAGCGATGAACTTACCACTCCAAAGTTATTGGACATGATACCAAGAAATATATCACTCTCACATATAAAATCTAGGATTTGATTGACAACAAGATAATAACACTTGCAAAATCTCCAAAAAAATATGAATAATAATCCATTGTCCAATAATAAAACGTAGTCATTGGCATGATTAGTTGCAAAGAAGAATGGAGTTTCCTCAAAGGCGCACTTTTGGCGTCCTTCTATCTTGCATTTTAAAGTTATTATTTTCTTTTCTTGTAATTGTAGTTTCTCATTTTTATTTCCTTGTAGTCTCACTTTATTACTTTATTTTCTTGTAATCACACTTTATGGTTTGATTTCTTTGTAATCCCACTTTTAATTGTAATGAACTATGTTCAACCTAATTTCCCTAATGGAATGCGTAGGCGACCTGTGTTGTCTTTGACCACATTATTATATATATTAAATATCTTTTTTGCTTTGTACGAACTACGTTTGACCTAAATTTCATAAATGAAATACGTAGGCGGCCTATGTCAGCTTTGGTCAATCTCTTAGGAAATTTATCTTTTCATTTTATATTGAAACTACTTTTGACCTGATTTCTGATTCAATTTTATACGTAAACACCCCAATGGCTCGGTCATATTCCTAAAAAAATTGAAATTGGGCTGAATTTTTGAGAAGAAACTCAAGAATTCCACAAAATAATATTTCTCTTACAGATCAAGACTCGAGATTCATCAAAGCATGAAACTAGGGAAATTTTTTAAGGAGAGTCCTCAAAAATTCCACCAAGACTGCATTACTAAAGCCAGACCAAGCTTACAAATCAATGTTCAACAATGAGCATCAGGAGAGCAAGGTAAAACCAACATAGTCAACCTCTCAATACTAAGAATTTTTATTTGGATACAAGAATAATGAAGTCACAAAGTTGACAATGTTAAGAATAATAAAGGACATTACTAGACCCACCGTGGTCTTGCCATAATAATTTAGACATCTTTTCTTCTCTCTTTTCCTCTTGATTTATGTTTTTGCTACTTCATTATAATCTCTAACACTTTCTCTGATTTTGTAGGGAAATGATCGGACATAACAACTAAGACATGGAGATATTATCCAATTCACTATCTCCAAATCATCATGAACCAAATAAATTTACTTTTAAACTCTATACTCTTGGTTTAGTTACAATAAATTGTTATTAATAAGTATTGTTTGGGTCATACAGGTGATGTTATGTGAGATCGCCTCTAAGAAATAACAAAATAGATTCTCTCAAAGTTTGAGGATTCAATTCAGATGATCAGGCATGCACAATATTTTCAAGGATTCTCGATGCAAGGGATCAAGTTCAACAAATCAATTTTTTTTACCTTTTCTTATATATTGATGGATTTAATCCTTGATCTTTCTGGTCAAATCTCATGTTCTTTGAATCAGTTTTAGATACGAACTATATTTGACTCGATTCTTATTTCAGTACGATACATACGCAATCCTGCATAAGGATTCGATATTCCCTGATCCTCAGAGAAAATTGAGGCCTATCTTTAAAACAATCAATTCTTCTTTTACACACTGTTTCAATTAAGTGCCTTTGAACTAAAAACAGAGGCAGCCTTTTGAAATCTTCTAATAATTTCAAGAATCTTCATTTAAATTTCAACTTCATAAATGTTATTAATCAACCATATCTCTCTTTATAAGAGGTTCCATATAAAGTAGGGATACACTTTATGGGACATCCTTAATCGGCTCTTAGAATCTCTCTTAACACGTCTGTATGGGGTTATAAGCTTTCTAAGGTTACCTAATCATTATGATCTATTCAAATGGTTCGATTATGTCAATATATTTGTTGTTCAACTAACAAGTTTTGTGAGTGAAGAAAGTTTTGCTCATTGTTTTAAATAAATGAGTTGGATTATCACTTTGTTTGAAGTTGGCATATCTTATTCTATTATGGTTTTCCATCTTTCAAGAAACCTGCTGGATTGTCACCTCATTTGAGGTGGCATATCTTATTACATTTGGGTCAAATACCCTTTCAAAAAGACATACCGGATTGTCACCTCTATTCGAGCTAATATATCTCATTATATTTGGATCATCCACCCCTTTTAAAGAAAATATCAGATTATTACCTCATCCAAGGTGACATCTTAGTATATTTGGGAGGACAAGACCATCACTTTATTTGAGATGCTCTGCTATTATATTATAGAATGTTACCTCCTTTAGAGTGACACGTTATTATATGGATCATCATCTCCTTTAACTTGATATGTTACTATATTATAGATTGTTGCCTTCTTTGATGTGGCATATTAAAATAAGGTTTGTACAGTTGCCCTTACATTGTATTTGCTACTAGTAAGTTTAATACAGTTGATTAGTAGGCACATTGGGTCATCACCCCATTCAAAGTGAAATGTTAGATTCAAGATAGGTCGTCCATCTCTCAATGAGATATGTTGGGCCACCTCATTCAATGTGGCACAAAAAATTTAAAATAGGTCACATACCTTTCAATGAGACATATTGGGACGTCACCCCATTCAAAGTTGTATGTTACTTTACAGATAGGTCATCTATCTTTCAATGAGACATGTTGGGTTATCACCCTATTTAGTGTGGCACAAAAATATTAAATAGGCAATCCGCATTACAATAAGACATATTGGATCATCGCTCTATTTAAAATATCATAAAATATTCAAGATAGACCGTCTGTCTTTTACTGGTACACATTGGGTTGTCACCAATCAAAGTAGCATGATATTTTAAAAATAGGTTTTGGAAATTAGTTCATCACCTATCTCGGCATCACATGTTGAAACAGGTTTGTACCAAATTATGTTTGGGTAAGACCCAACAAAATCCTAAACTTGATTCAGTCCTTTAACGCTTGTTAAAGGGTCCAAGACTTAGAAAATTTTAGCTAAATATTCATACTTAGAGTTATTTTATCCTTCATAGTTGGAAATCTTATTTTGCGACCCTTATGATTATTAAATATCAATATTTAAGTTGTTTCATGATCAGGAATATCAGTAGGTGTTCTCGAACATATTTTGGATTTTTCAGACATCGTTTGAGGCACTTTTAGGAGTCCAAACTAGTGTATCGATGCAATCTCGGCGTGCCGCATTGCCTATTATGTCGATTAATATTTTTCCCAGCTCCCAGTGTAATTTCTAGTGAGCCGATGAGGACTCAACGTGGTACGTCAGTCATAGTGTCGACCCCATCAATACGATGTGTCGATATGCGCGTCACTGGGCATGTTATTTTGTAATTAAAACAGTGTCCAGAGGAGTATTTGGGAAATTTTCCCTACTTTATACCAGCCCCAAAAACATAAAATTCAGCCCATTTCTCAAGAGCAAACCCAGGCTTCCAATTCAAGATTCAAATCTCAAGAATTTCACCGTCAATATTCAAGAATTCAAGCATTAAAGTATGTGAAGTGTTCATCCAAGGGATCCTTCCACCCTTGGAGTCTAAGAAACTCTTTTAAAACTTCAAGTAGATTGATTTCATGATTTCCTATATTGGATTTAGGTGTATTCATGATTATAATGTTAATTGGGTTTCTAATCCATGGTTTATTACAAGATTCATGTGGAATTAATTATCATGCATAGTATCATGTGAAATCATGTTAAAGGCATTGAATTTGTGAATTTGGGAATGTATGTTATATGCCTACATGTTATTTTAGTATTATGTGCATAGTTGTGCTTCCCAAGTATTTGTTAACATGCTCATGTGAGTTAAATAGGGAAAAATCATGATATACTAGTATATGTGTAAACTTTTGCCTTACAAGTGTTTGATAAAATGCCTTTATGGAAGAGTTATGAACATGTGCTCTGTGTTATGCTTTTCATGTTTACTCTATGCTTTACTTTTCAAGCCATCGAGTCCTGGGGGTATTCAATACCCAATAATTTAGCTGTTTTCCTAGAGCTACAGTAATTATAGAATAACCTCAGTAGTGTCACAAATAGTAGTACTCAGTAATTAGTCTCAGTTCAGTATTCAGTGAACTCAGTCAGCTAACAGAAGAACTCAATAGTATTTCATCAGTCAGCGAAAACCCAGTGAGCTCAGTTCAGTTAAGTTAGTCAGCATAGTCAGTAACAGTTTAGTCAAGCCTAGTGGAACTAAAAATCAGTTTAGTGTCTATTCAGTTGGGAGTAGGTTTCAGCACCAAGCGAACCCAGATATGGGGGCATTCTTGCCAACAAAGGGTTTGAACCTTAGTAGTAATCCTTGCATTACAGAACTACGTAGCCAGTGCAGGTTGAGATATCTTCCTGCCAGACAAGGATTGATACATCTCGTATAATTTTTCCTGCCAGTGAGGGTTGACAAAAGAGCTTCCAGTCAGAGATGGATAACTCACAGCTTGTCCTTACCCGTGCCACAATACTGAAAGCCTTCCAACTGGGGTTACAGGTTGGATCCCAATCCATTCAGGGAGGGGCAAGTTGGTTAGATGTTTACCTCCTACAGCTTCAGTTTTAGTTTTAGTATAAAACTCAGTTTAGTTCTATAGAATCAGGACTGTCAGATACAGTTACCCAGCTCAGTATAAAACTCAGTTCAATTTTACAGAATTAGGACTGTTAAAAATAGTCACCTAGTTATCAACCAGGACTATTAAAAATAGTTACTTAGATTCCAGTATTATAGTATCAGTAAACTCAGATATAAGTTAATTAGCATTTAGAATTCAGTAACCCATGCTAACATGATCTCAGTTATAATTTATGTATCCATGCATGTTCTCTCATTCAATTATGCTCATGTTTCTCAATCAGTTATTGTTCAAGCATATGAACCTATGCATATCAACCTACCTCACTTAGCATACCAGTACATTGAAAGTACTGACGCATACTTTTCTTTTAAGCTATGATGTCTTATATCATAGGTTCAGACGCACGGGCTCCTGACCGCACTTAGCACCCCACTCTATTAGTAGCAAACTTAGTGGTGAGTTTTTATAGTTCGAGGATAGAGTATTATTTCAGTATTTTAGTATAGTTTCCAGTAGTCGGAGTTAGTTGGGGAATTGTCCCATCAACTCCATAATTCAGATAGTTAGAGGCTTTCAGACTAAAGTATTTCAGATGGATATTTCAGCATTCAGTTTTTCAGTATTCAGTATTGATTTTTCTGTTATGAACCTTATGGTATTTTTAGCCTAACTTCCATATTTATATCAGTTACATTGTTATTACAGTGTTATTATTATTCAGTGCTCACAGTAGGTACCAATCATGGATTAACTAGTGGTCCTTCGGGATCTCTAGCACCGTGTAGCATCCGGGGTACAGATTCAGGGTGTTACAAACTTGGTATCAGAGTCTAAGATTCAATAGAGTCTTAAAAAGTCTAAAAGCCGTATTTAGTAAAGTCTTGTGCATGGGTGTGTAGCGTGCCATACTTATAGACGAGAGGATACGGGATGTTTTAGTAAAAGTTTCCCTTTTTTCAGTATTCATGTTGTGCGAGTTAGCCTAAGATCAAAATAAACTCTCATTCTAATCCTTTTTTTCTTTCATTTACAGAACATGCCTTCTAAAAAGAATGAAAGAAGAATAGGAAATCAGCCAGCCCCTCAGCCCGTCCAGGCAGATCCTCTGGAAGAGCATGTCTCCTATACAAAATTCAGGGCCGCATTTACTACTCTATCCAATTCAGTAACAGCCTAGAATGAACGTCCAGTTGTCGTTTCGGCCAACCCAGTGGCCAATACTGCTGTAGCCAGGATTCGAGACTTTACCCGAATGAATCCCCCATAATTTATTGGGTCTAAGTCAGATGAGGACCCATAGGAATTCCTTGATTAGGTACAAAAGGTCACGGATAATATGGGGGTGACCGCTAGTGAGAGTGCGGAGTTGGCTGCATATTAGCTATAGGATGTGGCTCACTCGTGGTTCAAACAGTGAAAAGTAGAGAGGGCCACAGTGCAGGGCCTATAGAATGAGAGAAGTTTGCTATTTCTTTTCTGGATAGGTTCTTCTTACTAGAGTTGAGGAAAGCAAAGGTTTCAGAATTTATTAATCTGAAGTAGGCAACATGATAGTACAAGAGTATTCTCTCAAGTTTACTCAGTTAGCCAGATATGCCCCTTATGTGGTAGCAGATAGCAAATCTAAGATGAGTAAGTTTGTGTTTGGTGTGTCTAGCAGTGTGGTCAAGGAGTGTAGGACCATAATATTTATTAAGAAGATGGACATATCTAGGCTCATGGTCCATGCTCAGCAGATAGAGGAGGCTAAGAATAAAGAGAAGGAAAGGGAGAATAAGAGAGCTAGAACAGGTAGTTTCAAATTCACCCAGCCTAAGTCAGAGGGTGGTAATCATTCTTAGTTCTGACCAAAACCTTCGGTCCCAGCTCTATCCTCAGCCAGTGCTCCAGTGTTGAAATTCAGAGATGACAATACAGATAGGGCACCAAGCCCCAAACCCCAGGGTAGTATTAGTAGTGCCCGAACAAATTCTCTTTGCCAGAAGTGTGTTAGAAACCATCAGGGTATCTGCATATCTAGCAACGATGTATGTTTTGGGTGTGGCAATCTAGGCCACAGGTCAGAAAATATCCTCAGGTGGGTTCGCAGAGTCAGAATAATTATCCCCCATCTCAGTCCGATCGTCCGAATCAGCAGGGTGCTGCTTCCAGTGCCACTAGTGGGCAATGCCCAAATAGACTCTATGCACTTCAGTCCCAACAGGATCAGGAGAGTTCTCCTGATGTGTTCACTGGTACGTTACAAGTTTATTATTTATATATTTATGCTTTTCTAGATCCAGTGGATTCCTTGTCCTTTGTAACTTCTTACATAGCTGTTGACTTTGGAGTCAGTCCCAAAATTCTAACAGAGCCTTTCTCAGTATCTACCCAGTGGGTAAATCTATCATAGCCTGGCGAGTATACAGAAACTGTCCGATTATGGTATCTCAGAAAGTTACTTCAGCAGACTTAGTAGAATTAGAGATGACAAATTTTGATGTCATTCTCAGCATGGATTGGCTTCATTCATGTTATGCCTTAGCTGACTGTAGAAACAGAATTGTCTAATTTTAGTTTTTGAATGAACCTATTCTAGAATGGAGAGGTAGTACCTCAGCACTTAGGGGTCAGCTTGTTTCTTACCTTAGGGCGAGTAAAATGATATCTAAGGGATGTGTCTATAATCTCATTTAAGTTAAGGATTCTAGTACCGATACTCCCAGTCTTAAGTTAGTTCCTATAGCATGTGAATTTCCTAATGTGTTTCCCGAAGATCTTCCCAGAGTTTCTCCCAAGAGGGAAATTAACTTTGGAATAGACCTTCTTGCAGATACTCAGCCCATAGTCCCATATCTATTTCACCATACATAATGGATCCGATAAAACTCAGAGAATTAAAAGAACAGTTGAAGGATTTCCTAGATAAAGGATTCATCAGACCCAACGTATCCCCTTGGGGTGAACTACTTCTATTCGTGTGTAATAAAGATGGTTCTCTCAGAATATGTATAGACTACCATCAGCTAAATAAAGTCACGGTCAAGAACAAGTATCCCCTTTCCAGAATAGATGACTTATTTGACCAACTTCAGGGTACCAGTTACTTTTCTAAGATAGATCTCAGATCAGGCTATTATCAGCTCAGAGTCAGAGAATGTGACATTCCAAAAATATCTTTTATAACTTGGTATAGTCACTTCAAATTCCTAGTCATGTCATTTGGTCTTACCAATTCCCCAACAACTTTCATGGACTTGATAAATCGTGTGTTCAAGTAGTACTTGGACATGTTAATCATTATCTTCATTGATGACATCATTATCTCTCCCACAGTAAACATGATTATGCAGACCATCTCACGATAGTATTGCAGACTTTCAAAAACCATCAATTGTTCACCAAATTCAGTAAGTGCGAATTTTAGATAAGGTCAGTAACTTTTCTCGGCTATATCATTTTCGATGATGGCATCAAAGTTGATCCCCAAAAGATCAAAGTAGTGAGAAACTGGCCCAGATCTATCTCTCCATCAGATATCAGGAGTTTCTTGGGCTTAGCTGGCTATTATCGATGGTTTGTCGAGGGATTTTTGTCTATTGCATCCCCTATGTCCAGGTTGACTCAGAAGAAAGTCAAGTTTTAGTGGTTATATTCTTACGAGAAGATTTTTCAAGAGTTGAAGACTCGACTTACTACAGCTCTATTTTTAAATTTACTAGATAGTTCATATAGATTTGTCGTATATTGTGATGCTTCTAGAGTTTTCTTGGGTTGCATTTTGATGTAGAGAGGTAAGGTCATAACCTATGACTCTAGACAACTTAAGACCCATGAAAAGAACTATCCCACTCATGATCTTGAGTTAGCAGCAGTAGTATTTGCCTTAAAGATTTGGAGGCATTATTTGTATGGAGTGCACGTAGATGTGTTCACTGACCATAAGAGCCTCTAGTATGTATTCTCTCAGAAAGACCTAAACCTTCGTCAGAGAAGGCGGTTGGAGTTGTTGAAAGACTATGACATGAGTGTCCTATATCACCCGGGCAAGGCCAATGTAGTGGTTGATGCTCTCGGTAGAATGTCCATGGGTTGTTTTGCTCATGTGGAGAATAATAAGAAGAAGTTAGCTCAGGAAGTTTATTAGCTTGCCTGACTAGGTATTCGCTTAGTCGATTCAGCAGAAGGTAGTGTATGGGTGCAGAGTAGTTTAGAATCATCTCTGGTTTTTGAGGTGAAGGAAAAGCAGGATGAGATCCCAGTCTAGTTAAGTTGAAAGAATCAGTTAGAGATCAAAAGATAAGAGGTTTTCTCCCAGGGAGAGATAGTGTATTGCATTTCCAGGGTCGACTATGTATGCCAGGTATAGATGACTCGAGGCAGTAGATTCTTGCAGAAGCGCATGGTGTGCGCTACTCTATTCATCCAGGGGCTACTAAGATATACCACGACTTACAGGAAGTCTTTTGGTGGAGTGGGATGAAAAGAGATGTTACAGAGTTTGTGGCTAAGTTCTCTATATGTCAGCAGGTTAAGATCGAGCATCAAAAGCCTAGTGGGCCCATACAGGAGTTCAGTATTCCCATATGGAAATGGGAAGGAGTGAACATGGACTTTGTGATGGGTTTGCCTCATACTTGTTGTCAGAATGATTCTATATGGGTTATTATAGACAGAATGACCAAATCAGCTCATTTCTTACCTGTTCATACCTCTTATTTAGCCGAGGATTATGCCCAGCTCTATGTGAGAGAGTTGGTTAGATTGCATAAAGTTCCCTTATCTATCATTTCATATAGAGGTACGCAGTTCACCTCTCATTTATGGAAAGCCTTCCAAAAGGGTCTTAGTACCCAAGTCCACCACAGTACAACCTTTCATCCACACATAGATAGTCAAATAGAAAGGGCTATCCAAACTTTAGAAGATATGTTAAGGGAGTGTGCCATTGACTTTAAGGAAAGTTGGGATGACCATTTGCCACTAATTGAGTTTTCATATAATAACAGTTACTATTCTAGCATTCAGATGGCTTCATTTGAGGCGCTCTATGGGAGGATATGTAGAATCCCATTGGTTGGTTTAAAGTGGGTAAGGCCACAGTGGTAGGGCCTGACTTGGTATTTGATACCTTAGAAAAAGTTCAGGGAAAGACTTAAGACAGCTCAGAGCAGACGGAAATCATATCCTGACGTGTACGGAAAGGATCTCGAGTTTGAGATTGATGATTATGTATATCCTAAGATCTCTCCTATGAAGAGAGTGAAGAGGTTTGGCAAGAAATGGAAACTCAGTACCCGATATATTGGTCCTTAGTAAATTCTTAGCCGTTTTAGAAAGGTAGCTTATGAGCTTGAGTTACCTTCAAACTTAGCTTCAGTCCACCCAGTGTTTCGTATCTCCTTGATAAAGAAATGCATAGGTGGACCAACAGTTGTAGTCCCTATAGAGGGCATAGATGTTCAGAATAGTCTCTCTTATGAAGAGGTTCCAGTCGAAATCCTCGATTATTAGACTCGCAGACTGAGGAACAAAGAAGTTTCTCTAGTCAAAGTTCTTTGGTAGAATCAGTCTATTAAGGGAGCTACTTAGGAAAAAGGAGCAGATATACGGACCAAGTATCCTCACCTCTTCTCTGCAAACTCAGACTCAGCTCAAGGTAATAGTTTTCCTTAAATTTACTCAGTTTCATATTCAGATGTAGTTACCAACTTGGTATCAAGTAACATTGCATACTCAGCCATGCATTCATGAATTAGTTCAGTCATGTACTCATGCATCAGATATGCATATTTAGTATACAAACTCATCTTATCAGTAATATCAGTTACAAAATCATGCATCAGTTATGTATGTTCAGCATAATAATTCAGTATATCAGTAGTCTCAGCCATGAAATTATGCTTCAGTTGTGCATGTCCAGTGCGTACTTTCAGTCTTTCAATCCTCCCATCTTAGTCAGTCTCATTCGAGGATGAATGTTCCCAAGGGGGAGATATTGTAAGACCCCACAAAATTCTAAGCTTGATTCAGTCCTTTAAAGCTTGTTAAAGGGTCCCAGACTTAAATTTTTAGCTAACTATTTATACTCAGAGTTATTTTAGCCTTTATAGTTGGCGATCTTATTTCGCGACCTTTATGACCATTAAATGTCAATATTTAAGTTGCTACATGATTAGGAATGTCAGTAGGTATTCTTGGATGATATTCAGATTTTTTGGACATCGTTTGAGGCACGTTTAGGAGTCCAAACAAGTGTATCAATGCGATATCGGTGCGCTGTATCGCCTATCACGTTGATGAATATTTTTCCCCTAACTTCCAGTGCAATTTCTAGTGAGCTGATTAGGACTCGACGCAAAAAATCAGTCATAGCATCAACCCCATCGACCTGACGTGTCGATATGCGCATCACTGGGCACACTTTTTAATAATTAAAAAAACATCTAGAGGGGTATTTGAAACATTTTCCCTACTTCGTACCATCCCTAAAAATATGAAATTCAGCCCTCACAAAGCAAATTACACTCTTTTCTCTCAAAATTTCTCGAGAGCAAACCCTAGGGCTTCCAATTCAAGATTCAAATCTCAAGAATTTCACCATCAATCTTTACGAATTCAAGCATTAAGGTATGTGAAGTGTTCATCCAAGGGTTCCTTCCACCCTTGGAGTCCAAGAAACTCTTTTAAAACTTCAAGTAGATTGATTTCATGATTTCCATGATTGGATTTAAGTGTATTCATGATTATAATGTTAATTGGGTTTCTAATCCATGGTTTATTACAAGATTCATGTGGAATTGATTATCATGTGTGTAGTATCATGTGAACTCATGTTAAAGCCATTGAATTTGTGAATTTGGGAATGTATGTTATATGCCTACATATTATTTCAGTATCAAGTGCATAATTGTGCTTCCTAAGTGTTTGTTAACATGCTCATGTGAGTTAAATGGGGAAAAATCATGATATACTAGTATATGTCTAAACTTATGCCTTACAAGTGTTTGATAAAATGTCTCTATGGACAAGTTATGAACAAGTGCTCTGTGTTATGCTTTTCAAGTTTACTCTATGCTTTACTTTTCAAGCCATCAGGTCCTGGGGGTATTCAATACCTGACAATTTAGCTATTTACCTAGAGCTACAGTAGTTACAGAATAGTCTCAGTAGTGTCACGAATAGTAGTACTCAGTAATCATTCACAGCTTCAATTCAGTATTCAGTGAAGGCAGTCGCTAACATAACTCAGTAGTATTCCGTCAGTCAGCAGAAACCCAGTGAGCTCAGTTCAGTTCAGTTAGTCAGCACAGTAAGTAACAGTTCAGTCAAGCCTAGTATAGACTAGAAATTAGTTCAGTGTCTATTCAGTTAGAAGTAGGATTTGGCACCGAGCGAACCCAGGGATGGGGGTATTTCAGCCAGCAGAGAGTTTGACCCTTAGTAACAATTCCTGCATTATAGAACTACATAGCCAGCATAGGTTGAGATATCTTCCTGCCAAACTAGGGTTGATATATCTCATATGAATTTTTCTGCCAGCTAGGGTTGATGAAGAGATTCATGTCAGAGAGGGTTAACTCACATCTTGTCCTTATCCGTGGCATGGTACTGGCACCCTTCTAATCCATTTAGAAAGGGGCATGTTGGTTAGATGATTACTTCCTTTAGTTTCAGTTTCAATCTTAGTATAGAACTCAGTTTAGTTCTACAGAATTAGGACTGTCAGATACAGTTACCCAGCTTAGTATAGAACACAGTTTAGTTCTATAGAATCAGGACTATCAGAAGTAGTCACCCAGTTATCAACCAGGACTATCAAAAATAGTCACTCAGATTCTAGTATTACAGTATCAGTAAACTCAAATACAAGTTAATCAGTATTTAAAACTCAGTAACCAGTGTTAACATGATCTCAGTTATAATTTATGTATCCATGCATGTTCTCTCATTTAGTCATGCTCATGTTTCTCAGTCAGTTATTGTTCATGCATATGAACCCATGCATATCAGTCTACCTCACTTAGCATATCAGTACATTCAAAGTACTAACTCATACCTTTGTTTTGTGCTATGATGTCTTATATCATAGGTTCAGATGCACAGGCCCCTAACTGCACTTAGCAGCCCTACCTATCAATAGTAGACTTAGTGGTGAGTCCTTCATAGTTTGAGAATAGAGTATTATCTTAGTATTTTAGTATAGTTTCCATTAGTTGGACTTAGTTGGGGGCTTGTCCCATCAACTCCATAATTCAGACAGTTAGAGGCTTTCAAACTAGAGTATTTTAGACGGATATTTTAGCATTCAGTTTTTTAGTATTCAGTATTGATTTTTCTGTTATGAACCTTATGGCATTTTCAGACTAACATCCACATTTATATTAGTTACATTGTTACTATAGTGCTATTATTATTCAGTGCTCACAGCAAGTACCAGTCATGGGTTAGCTGGTGGTCTTTCGGGGTTGCTAGCATCATATAGCATCTGGGGTACAGACTCGGGTCGTTACAGTTTGTGTTATGCTACATTTATAACTAACCATTTTGTTTGAGTTGTTGTCGAGAGCATCCGAATGGATGAAATTCTCAAATCAAAATCATAGGTATGGATGACTCCAAAAAGGTCACAACACAATGTGAAACTTTTTTAGCAGTAAATTGGGACATCGTCTGAAGAAGAATATCAAAATCTTTAGATGGGAGCTGAAGAATGACTTCCACTGCCATTAAATTATACCCCTATCAAAAGGAATATGAGTATTTTGGGATATTTTGGTTTTAGTTTTGCCTTTGGGGCATGCCTAAACTTGAATCGGATGTAACTTTTATCTTCTTTGGAATTTGGGTGATAACATACCAAGATATTTGAAAATTATGTCTATGTAACTCTCAGTTGTGGGTGTAAGGAGGCCCCATATTTGTAGTTAAGATAATTATAAGTCTCTTTTCCATAACTTTATGTATTTGTCACTCATTTTGAACTAAAGACCGTCTAAAATAAGAGACTCTTTTCTACCAATCGAGCCAAACTACAAGTACTCTAATTCACTGAATATTGGGATATGTAGGCTGGGCTCTTTGCAGAAAACTCAACTGCATTTCAAACTCCCCTCAGTATTCTTATTCCTTTACTTTTCGATCTCATTAAAATTTTAAATCAGAATAGCTTGTAAATCCTTTGAAATCATAATTAAAATCAAACATGATAAAATACATCTGGCCAAAATTCTTATGTAACCTGAGATATGTAGGAAACCCGCCACTAGGGTCTGACCATAACTCCCTGAGATTAGTGCGAAGAACCAACTACTTTTGAAATATGAATCTATGGTCGGACCAAAATTAGAGCCGTCAAGCTTCATTTGCCCAGAGTTGTTTGCATTCAACCTACCCAAAGGAAGGAGGCTGTTGTTGACACCTAATTTTTAATCTCCACAATTTAGTTTAATTTTGTGATTTTTTGATTTTTAATATAATTAAAGTAATTGTTTTATTAGAATAAAGAGTTTTCT
Organism: Capsicum annuum; assembly: GCF_002878395.1. Classification (NCBI taxonomy): domain Eukaryota; kingdom Viridiplantae; phylum Streptophyta; class Magnoliopsida; order Solanales; family Solanaceae; genus Capsicum; species Capsicum annuum. The sequence goes on along the minus strand of NC_061117.1, from coordinate 181,939,139 downwards.
TGGACAAATTTTGGGTTGATTTTTTCCATTTTAAGTAACAAATTATACATTGGTTAGATATGAGAGATCGTATGATTTTGATATTTAAATAAATACATTTTACTAAAGATAACTTTTGATCAAGGTTGTCCTTTACAAAATTAATTAATTTAAGGATAATTTGGTTTAAATGTATTTTTGCCTTAAATAGACCATTTTTGGAAAGTACAATTTTGTTAAATCAAGATGCCTGGGGTAAAATTGAATATTGATGCATTTTAATTTCAAGTCAATTGTTATGCGTGAACCTATTTGAAGTTAATTTATTCACAGTTGCACTTGACCCTATTTGAATCCATCTTAGCTATCCTTTAAATAAAATTGCGTAAATCTTAAATAAGATGAGTCATTCCTTAAAATCTTAACAGCCCATCTACCCATATAGGATCCAGGCCCAAAATCTAAGCACTAAACCATCCCACGCCCTTTTTTTAGCCCATCTTCTTCCCCCATCAACTCGACAAAAAACAATAGCTGGTAATATCACAACCTCAATCGCAACAATATGTATTCAACAAAACCCCAAAGCCCTAAATCAATTTCCCCTAGTATCATCTCCTTTTCCCACTTTGATTATCTTTTTTCCCTCTCTCAAAGCATGCAATTATCACGAGAAAGAGCCCTGAGGCTTCTAGAACGTGCCTAAGTAGCTTTCTAATATTTGAAATCCATGATTCAATGGAAGGATGGTACAATTAGTATGATTCCATCTCATTCAAGCTTATCCTTTACCTCAAATTTAAAATATCCTTAGAAATATCCAAAATGCCCTTGAATTTCTCTATCCTACATTGAAAATTTTTCAAGAACTGAGATTTTGGGTTTTTACATAAACCCCTCCTTTCACTGCTATTGAAGGAACATTTTTTCCTTAACAAAAAGGGCTGAAATTCTCTTTACTCAGCTAGAAGTATGGACTTCAATCCAGTCTTAGAGTTGTAGATTCTAGCTCAAGTTTTATTTTTCTTGTTATTCTCAAGTCAAGGAGAGAGGTGAAGTCTTGTTGTCAACTCATTATTTCAGTTGGTTCTCCTAAAAAAGGTAATAGTGTCCCCTCTTAACAAATTACTGGTGTTGTTTAATTTCTACATTAGGTGACAGTTTAGAGATTAATCTTGCCTTGTTTAGGTTTTGCAACTTTATAAGATTATCATTTAGATTCACTAGCTTCATGTTATTTGTTTAATTTCTGTTTTTTTTAACATGTAGAGTTATGATTTACTACTTATTATATGTTCTTCAAATGCTTCTAGTTATAAGCTTAAAAATTTAAAGTAATCATATTTCATCACTCTTTTTTGCATCTCGTTTTGCTATTGATTGTGGTTTACTTTCCAGATTTATGGTAGTTTACATTCATAATTGAGTCTCATGTTTGCTTAATGGAATTGATGTCATGTGATCTAGCATAGCTTGAGTTTAATATTTATTAAAATATTAAATATTCCCTCATTACATTTGGTGTTGTGTGTCCTAATACAATTGTTATTTTGCTCCTACTTCATTTTTATAATTTCATCTCATACCTTGGTCATTGTTTGAATGTTATTTCATAATCTATCCTTTGTCATCTTCATGGTGTTCAAGTATATTGGATAATGTACCTGTTAGATACTATAAAGGGGTGTTCCTTTCCATGTCAATACTAAAGATCCTATCTTGTTAAAATTGGCTAAGTGATTAAGTATTTGGGTAGCTGAGTGTATAGAATGAGAAGGCTTGAGTCATTTCTCCATGCTGAGTTTTTTTGTGCCATTTTTGAATTTTCTTTTTAAGCTTATGATCTATACTTCAAGTGTTTGATTATTATAGTTTGTTTAAGTTGACATTTTATATACTGTTTTGCTCGTTATGCTATTTAGTAGATGCGTGTTAGTCCTTTATCTTTTCTTTCTTTTGTATGAACTCATCTTGAATGAGTCCACTCGGACTCCCTGTTCCTTCACATTAGATCTCTATCGATTCAAGCCCTATCAAAGTCCAAAATAGACAAATACATGAAGAAACAGGATTCACATACGCAGATATACAATGACAAACTAAGAATTTACACTAAAAAACAAAAGACTTACACCAATATGTGGTGTAAATGAAGAATATTGACACCTAATTTTTTCCTCCACAACTAAGTTTAGTCCCGATTTTCTTTGAGTTTCAAATAAAATAAAAAATTTATTTTATCTGAATAAAAAGCTTTTCAAAGTATTTATCTGAGTAATTTTACCATTGTAAGTAGCGATTATTTATTATCGTATTTAATTATACAAAATTATAAATTTTTTACCTTAAATATTTATTTTACGAAATATTAAATTTTAATCAAAGCTTATCTTGAAAATAAACTCAAATGATTAAAATCTTGATTTAAATGTAATTTGTTCTTGAACATAATTTATTTAATTTTTATTAAATCAAGAAGCTCGGGATTAAACGAGGTATTGATTCGTATCGAGTTTCAATTTAGTTTAGTCTAGCTATTAAATTTGGCCATAATTGAAATCAAATCTGCTATATGCAATTGGCCAATTAATTTTCAATGTGATCAAAATTTAAATAGAATAGGCTAATCCTAATCTAATTGAGGTTATTTTTTAAATAACCCCAAAAGATAGTCAAAATCCCTAAATCTCTTTCCTCTTAAATCAGCCCAAATCCTCTTCCTATTAAATAACCAACCCAGGCCCAAAATACCGACCAGCCCCCTCCTTAGCCAACAACCCCAAATGAACTATTCTATTGCTCGACCCAGCCCACTAATTCTCCTTATCCAAGCTGATGAAAACAACGACCAACAGCAACAGCAATACATATAATCACGCCACCACCAGCTTCAACCATACTAGCAAAGCAATGCAAACAACGACAACAAAAATTTCTTTCCCCTTTTTTTGCAAACCCGACAACAAAACCCAACAACAAACCGACCCGGAAATCCAAACTCAACAAAATAATTTTCCTCTAATATCCAATCTTAATTCCAAATTCAAATTTTAAATTCCAAATTTGTACTAGATTGTACAATTCCACCTCAACCTTGACCTTTTTTCAATTTAAAATTCAAAATTTGTACTAGATTGTACAATTCCCTCAACCTTGTCCTTTTTTTATTTTTGAAACTCAAAATTTGTACTAGACTGTACAATTCCACCTCATCTTATCCTCCAACAAACCTTACCCTCAATTTCAAATTTCCTAAAACACCCCTAAGTTCTTTCTCCCACATTGGTAGATTCAAAGAATTGAATTCCCATCCTTTCCTATAAATATTACCACCATTTTGGTAGAAAGATTTTCGATGGTGATCAATACTCTGAACAAAGCTTGAAGTCTCATTTTGCTACTCTAAGAAAAGGTAAACAACACACCTTTTCCTTTTAGTTTTACTATCATTTTCTTCTTCATCTCCTTCTTCATAGTTTCGTAGTTGCGTAGTTGTAATTTTATTTGTTGGGATTATTTATTGTAGATGGCCTTAAAGGCCCTAGGATGTTATGATATCAATATTATGGCTATTTTTCATGTTCATGGTGTAAAATGAGCTAATAATAGTTGAACGTGTTTCTTTGACTTTCTTCTTTGATTATTATGATTAGATGAATAAAGTTTCGACCTTTGCTTGATTAAAATACATACTCATGCCTTTTTTAAATTTGTTATTGATGTATATGTTCACTTTTAGCATGTACAGTTGTTTCCTTTATGTCGAAAAGAATAGTCACTATTATTTGTTTCACCTTAATTAATTAGATGGATAAATTTTCGATCTTTGCTTGATTAAAATACGTATTCATGTCTTGTTTAAACTTTTTATTGGTAGATATGTTAGCTTTTAGAATGTAAAGTTGTTTCATTTATGTCAAAAAATAGTTAGTATTGTTAAGGGTCTGTGAAATTGTTTCTCAATTCGAAGTAGTAAGTTACTTGTACCAGGGATTTGGTGTTACTTTTGAAAGGTATATCATATTGTGCTATGTTTGTGGCCTAGCGATTTGCAAAATCACTACTTAAGGTTGAAGTTGACCACTTTGACATACATGTGATAGTTAGCTCATTCACATCTAAGAATTGTAGTTTAAGTGCTACTTTTAAGATCTAACTCCTTTGCCGATCCTTAATTCTTGTGATTAATGAGTTATTTTTCTCAATGATTATATGCCACGATAAAATGTTAAGTTCCTTGATATATGTTTGCGGTCATGATTTACTCGTCTTCATGGTCAAAACTGTCTTTGATTTTCTCTTGTTTAGATAGAAAAATTATTAGGGTTATAGATTTTGTTGAAATGGTGTAAAACTAAAATAGGAGTTAGCACAATTGGACACTTTTTCTTAGAATTAATATTTTACTATTTTTCTATGTTGTCTTTGAATTAGTTTCTCAAACATGTTTAATATATGTAATTTGCTTCACTTTGCTTATTGATTTATTTCTTGAAGTATTTTTGGGCATTTACACATCCTATTGTTATTTACATATTACCTTGAATTTTTCTTCAAATTTGTTGATTGACTCAACTTGGTATTGGAAAAGTGTTGTTGCATTAATATACTTTTTATTTCATATTTGAGATGCCATAATAAATATTTCCTCATCTTATGCTCACTTCCTTTTTCTTTCTTTAATGAAAGCATTATTGAAATTTCAACACATACATAGAGCCAATGCACAACGAAACACTAAATAGAAACGTACCTTCAATCATTATTATTAAAGTGTTGTGAAGAATCACCTTTGTCAAAACCTTAAAAAAGAAAATATGCAAAGAGACACCTAAGAATCTTCTTGCCTATGTCTATCAAAGTTATGCCAGACTGATGGAGTTACAAACGTATTTATAGGTAGGCTAGGGACTCGTAGGTAAATAATTTTAACCCTAGGGACTTTCATAGTTATTTCTTGCCATCAAGGAAATACCATATATACATAACTTGGAGGAAAAGTAATTGACTGATTTAATACTTTACTTGGAAGAAAAGGTAAGTTTCTTACCAAAAATATGTAGGTCATTAATACGTAATATTCTTACATTCTCCCACTTGACCCATATATCAAAATCAGACAATCCTTTATGAGTGAAAATAAACAATATGTCCATAAAAATATATTTACTCAACTTAATAGTTATGTAAAAATCACTTTTATCAAGAATATATTAATCCAAGAATCATGGCGGTCATGCTCTTAATAAAACACTTTCTTTCATGTATTATGATGTACAATATGTTCTAAATAAGTGTCCAACAACTTTATAAATGAGCTTAATATAAGTCATTTAGAGTTTAACTTTATTTGATCCAATGATCACTTTATATTACATGAAAACAAAATGTGCACGTTCATGTATATAAAAACGATAATGTCTAGACAAATTATTCGAGAATATAGCAAGATTACAATGAGTTACTAAGTCCCATATGGGTCATATGATCCTTGAAAATATTAGCTGGTTAACCTTTAATCACAGGATAAACAATCATCAAAGTAGTAATAACATGTTCAAAACTCACATCTTGTTTCTTGACGTGATATCTTGTAATACCCCGTGATTTTTTCTAGCTTAAATTCATCCCTAGAGTGTTAAGTGATAGCTTCCGAAACATATGCTATTTATTTGGTGTGGAATTTCTTAGATTTGGACTTTCCATTACGTAGGAAATTGAATTAACTTTATAGCTATATAAAATTCACCTAAATCCGAAAATCGAGTAAGAAGTTCTGGCTATTTTAAGTTCCTGTCGCAAAACACCATCGTTTCCCTTAGCACGTCGCTGATCAGTGTAAATTTCCAATTGTCCCATTCTAGTAGCCCTTCACAATATTGGCGCATCGTGGAGAGAGTCAATTTTCCATTTGTCAATGTCCAGAGGTCCAGCACGATAATGGCACATAGCGTCATGTGTCAAAATGGCATTCCAAAGGGGCACCACAATGTCTCCGTATCACGAAGTCTGCCCAATTTCCATTCGTCAATTTCTAGTGAGTCACCACGATAGTGGCGCATCGCGGTGGCCACCCAGATCAGGAAACTATACGTTTTCCAATCCCATTATAAAGTTTAAAGGGGGTATTTTGGTAAATATCCAACCCCCAATCTGTCCAAAAATAAAAGATTAATCATATTTGAGAGCACATTATGCTTTATTCATCATTATCTCTTAGACAAAACCCTAAGGCTCATACTTCCTCTCTAGAAGATCCAAAATTTCTCCATTAATTCTCCAAGACTCTTCAAGATTGAGAATTCCCAATTCAAGAAATCTAAGAAGTCATGTCCAAAACATCGATAGAGATCCAAGATTTAAGTTCTAGCATCTAGATCATCAAATTAAGGTATATGGGTTTATGAACAAGGATCTTCTTTCATCCCTGTGCTCAAAACTGGTTTAAAATTCAAAGTTATATGATTTTATATGATTTCCCATGAATTTGAAATTAGGGTTCATACCCAATGTTTCCATTTACAAGATTATGAGATTTTAAGTGAATTATAAGTTGAATTGCATGTTTATTTTCATATTTTTATGCTTATTGCAGTAATTTCCAGATTTTGAGATGAATTATCATTGTTTTCATTATCAAGCATAATTATTATGATATTTGACATGAGTTTGATACACGGGTTTTAAGCCCTAAGTATATATGTTGAGATTTTGAGAAAAATAATGCTTTAAGCATCTTATGAGCTGATTATATTAGATTTACAATAAAACTTTGATCTTTTGATCCTTAGATTAGTTTTGGAATCCACTTTTTATAGTATTACAGATTTTACCAAATTAATACATAATTGGTTTTAGATAAACCCTTATGCTAGTTTTAAAGTAGATTTCCAACAGAATGAGAGTAGCAAATAAAAAGGGAGTAGTATTTAGCACCGAGTGGGAAGTGTGGGTTTAGCGCATCTTACTTTCATAGAACTACGTAGACAATGTAGGTACAGATTATCAGATTATTCCCCCTTCTATGTGGATAATAGTTACAGATGTGATCACTTAGCTTAGGTTATACTCCCTGGCAAGAGTATGACACCTCTCCCCAATATGAGGTTTCTTTCTTAGGAGGACTCAATGTTAGCTCACATGGTTTATGTCGGTTAAGAGAACCTCCCTGAGATTAAAAACAAATATATATATATATATATATATGTTTCAAACCCTACTAATCAAAGTAAAAGAAGGAACGAAATGCTTTTAGAAAACTAAGTGTAAAGGATCACAATTTTATTCAAAATATGCTTCTCAGAACGATAATAGCTTCAGATTTTAGATTTAGAGTGAGCTCTTTTACACATGGACAGTATGATTTAAAGACAGTTTATTACAACTTTTAGAACTAAATGTTATGGCTCACAAGACTTATAAAGTATCTTTTGCTTCTTATTGCTACACATCTCAGTATTTCAGATATTCCAGCTTATGTGAGTCATTTACATTTAGCATGCATTGTTTTATAAATGATGATTATGAGATGATGTTTTACTTATGCATATCACCCCCATATACTCAGTATATCCTCAAAGTACTGATCCACATATACATCTATGTGCTACATTGTCTTATAATGTAGGTTCAGGTGCTCAGTGTCAACAATGTAAGTAGTTCGAACATCTCTTTCTGTATCCGACAGTTGGTGAGTCCTTATAGTTAGGGGACTTATTCGTTCAGATTTTGAAGTTTATCAGTTTATGATATTTAGCATTTCCTTTCAGACAGCTCGCGTTAGTTGGGGGTTTGTCCCAGTGACTCTCTAGTATTAGTAGTAGAGGCTTGTCAGACTACTAGTTTTGATGTAGATTATTCAGTTTTGATGTTTCAGATGTTATGCTCAGATTATTCTCAGATATTACATGCAGTTTCCGCATTCTACCATGACTTTTATGTCTATATTTCCATTATTATAAGATTCAAGCTCAGAAGTATGCAAACAAGGTTAGCTTAAGGTTAGCTTAAGGCTACTCGTAGTCTTGAGCACCGTGTGACATCTCAAGATCAGATTTTTGGGTGTTACATATCTAACCATCAAATACTTTATGTTGATATGCTTATTTCGGCTGCCACTCTTATTATTCTTTGAAAAGAATACTGCAGTTGAATTATCACAAAATAATTTCAATGGTATTACAATAGAATCGACAACTTTTAGTCCTGAAGTAAAATTCTTCAACCATAACGCTTGTGATGTAGCTTCATAGCATGCTATAAATTCAGCTTCCATGTGGATATTGTAACAATGGTTTACTTAACACTTCTCCAAGACACAACACCTCTAGTAAGAAGAAAAATGTATCCAGAAGTAGATTTACCTCTGTCTTTGCATCCACCCAAATCAGAGTCTAAATACCTAGTAACTTCCAATGAGTCAGAATATCTATATATAAGCTTAAGATCCTTAGTTCCTTATAAATATCTCAAAATCGTTTTGCCAGCTTTCCAATGATCAAGACCAGGGTTACTTTGATATCTTCCAAGCATTCCTACTGCAAAGGCAATATCAGGTCTAGTGCAGACCTGTGCATACATAAGGCTCCCAACATGTGAAGCATATGGAATGCCTTTCATTTTCTCTTGTTCGAATGCATTTTTTGGGCATTGATTCAATGAGAATTTTTCACCTTTAATGATAGGTGTTGCTATAGGTGAACAGTTTTTCATTCCTTATCTTTTCAATATTACTTTCAATGTAGGCTCTTTAAGTAGTTCAAGCAATTATTGAGATCTATCTTTGTGAATATCTATGACAATGACATATAAGGCTTCACCCATATCCTTTATTTTAAATTTTTGGATAAGAAACTGTTTTATGTCATGCAACTACCCCAAATCATTACTAGCAAGTAAAATGTCATCCACATATAGTACTAGGAAAATATATTTACTCTCACTTATCTTAAGCTATGTACATTGATAAATGATGTTCTCTATAAATCTAAATAAAGAAACAACATTATAAATTTGATATACCATTGCCGGGAAGCCTATTTTAGTCCATAGTTAGATTTATTGAACTTGCAAACAAGGTGACTTTCATTCTTATCACTAAATCCTTCAAGATGACGCATGTATACCTCTTTATCAAGATCTCCATTAAGAAAGCCATTTTCACATCCATTTGATGTAGCTCTAAATCAAAATAAGCTACCAATACCATGATTATTCTTAATGAATCCTTTTTTGACATAGGAGAGAAGGTTTCATAGTAATCAATACCTTTTTTTAGTGAAACCCTTGGTTACAAGTCTAGCTTTACATCGCTCAATATTACCAGATGTGTCTCTTTTGGTTTTATAAACCCATTTAGATCCTATAGTAGAGACTTTTTTTGGTAATTCAACGAGATTTCAGACTTTATTTTTAGCCATATATCTATCTCTTCTTTCATGGCATCATACCAAAGTGTGGAGTTTTCTCCACTCATGGCTTGTGAAAATAAACATATATCATCGTTTAGTCCAATATCATAATTAGACTCTTGAAGATATACAATATAGTCACTAGAAATTGCTGATCTACGAAATCTTGAGGATCTTCTTACTTTCACTGGTTCAGGTGATCCTTCAACAATAGATTCAGGTAAAGTAGGTTGTTCTTCATATGGCTCATCAAGTGGTGGTGGCTCTTGAACTCGTTTCTCTTCAAGCAATTCATGAGAATTTAACTGATTTGCATTTAAGTTTTTAGTATATAAAGGTACCATAAGTAGTTCCCTTATCTCTTTTAGTTCCACCACTTAAGTTGAACCATTCCCACTTACTTCATGTTCCTCAAGAAATTTAGAATTTCTAGCCTTAATAATTTTAGGAGAATGAGAAGGACAATAAAACCTAAATCCTTTAGAGTTAACCACATAGCCTATAAAGAAACCTCTTATTGTTCATTCATATAACTTTTTTAAATATGGAGTATAAATCCCCACTTCAGTTGGACATCCCCAAACGTGTAAGTGGCTTAAACTAGGTTTCCATTCTTTAAATAATTCAAAAGGTGTCTTGGGGACAGCCTTGGATAGAACTCATTTAAAACATACACAACAATTTTTAAGGCTTCACTCCATAAGGATAAAGATCAACTTGATTTGCTAATAATGCTTCTTACCATGTCCATTAATATCCGATTCTTTCTTTCGGCCACACCATTTTGTTGTGGTGTTCCTGGCATAGTATATGTACCTACCATAATATTCTCTATCCCTATCAGACCTTACAATTTTGATCTGAGCTCTAATTTGTTTCTCTACTTCTATTTTAAAAACTTTAAAAGCATCAAGTGCTTCTGATTTATTGAACAAAAGATAAAGTTACATATATCTTGAATAGTCATCAATAAATGAGATGAAATATCTTTCACCATTCAAGCAAGGTGTAGGAAAAGGTCCACAAATATTTGTATGTATGATTTCAAGCAATTAAGAACTTTTTGTACCTTTTGTGGATTCGTTGGCCTGCTTACCTTTATGCAGTCCACACAAGTCCCAAAGTCAGAAAAATTAAGAACTTTAAGAAATTCATCATTAACTAACCTTTTGACTCTTTCAATAGAGATATTTCCCAATCTCTTGTACCAAAGACTTATGAGTTTCATTGGTAATACATTGCTTAGTGCCAATTTCTTTAACATGCTGAGTTATGACATTGCATTCAATCATGGGGGCCAACTCAAATATAAATAACTTTCCATACATATTTCCAAAACCAATAACTTTATTTCCTTTTAAAAGTTTCATTGTAGACTAATGAAAATTGAAATCATAACCAGCTATGGATAATATAGAAAGAGAAATTAAATTCCTAGATACAATGGAACATAAAACGTGTTTTCTAAATCTAATCAAAACCATATTTTAAAATGAGTCTATACGTCCCCATGCCTTCCACATGTGATGTCGTTCTATTGCCAGAATAAATATTTTGTTCACTTTTCATTGGCTTCCTTAGAGTTAGAAAACCCTGAATGATTTTAGCAATGTGAGTTGTAGAACCAGAATCGATCCACCATGAATTATCAGAAACTTCAATAAAATTAGATTCATAACATACAAAGGTAAAATTACCTTTCTTCTAGAGCCACTTCTTGTATTTCAGGCAATCTTTCTTCCAGTGTCCCTTTTTTCTGCAGAAACGACAAGAGTCTTTGTCAAGACTGCCCTTCATCTTAATAGGAACACTTTTGCCCTTTATTGCATTTTTCTTATTATGAGTCACTAAATTTACACTTTATCTCATGCTTCAACCTCTCCTCTTCTTGCACATACATAGTCAAGAGTTCATTAATTGACCATTTATCTTTATATGTGTTGTAAGATATCTTGAATGGACCATATTCTGTAGGAAAAGAGTTCAGAATAAAATTCACAAAAAATTGTATGGATATATCAACCTTAATAGACTTGAGTTTAGCAGTAATATCTCTCATTTCCATAATGTGTTCGTGCACTGTACGACTTCTATCAAATGTCATACTTGAGAGCCTCTTCATAAGGGTGCTGGCCAACGCCTTGTTAGAGCTTACAAATTATTCATCAATTGACTCATGTAAGCTTTGACATTGTTGTTGTTAGGGATCGAACCCCTAATGCTTTAACTTATATGAGCCTTTATGAGCATTAATCTCCAGCGATTAGATCGCTCCCACCACTCATAAAAAGCCTTAGCCTCTGGCGTACTTGATTCTGTGGGCTTAGATGGTTCTTCTACACGATGTGCTGATCCAGATACGAACATCCTAAAGTGAGAAGGACTTTATCTTTCCATTCAGTAAAGTTGTACACAGACAACATTGCAATTCAAGTATTTTTGTTAAATAGAGCAGTATAAAAAGTAGTGTTAACTGCGAAATAGGGATACACATACATAAGATATAAAATACATAACCATCAAAATGAATCGCGTAAATACCGATTCTTAAGTAAATTCTAAACCTTCCTGTGGGTAGAGGTTGCACCCATTCATAGAATTACTTAACTTCATCAGACTAGTAAACCAAATAAAACTAGAAAATAATTCATACCTGTGGGCATAGGATAATTTTTAAATAGAAAGGTTTACTATCTGTTCCAAATAATCTAACTAAACTAGTTGCCTCCCTGTGGGGTAAGGTTACTATTTTGATCATATAATAAGACATTATTAGATGTCATTATTATATTTCAATCATTTAACTTTGTGTGATTAAAGAAATTATTTTCTTTATATCATATGCTCGGGATGTTGTGGCTAACCCAAACATACGATAAAAAGAACTCAGAATGACATCTCACAATAGTTAATTTTAATAATTAATTTAAATAAAGTGTAATTCTTAAAATATTAAAATGGATTGAATAGTCAGTGCCTACATCAAAGCAATCCATTATATAAACCATTTTTTATTAATCGAAGAAAAATCGTACAATAAATAAATAGGCTGAGCCTACATGTCCTTCGTTAAAATGACAATTTTTTAGCCATAGTGATAATAGTTTACATACGATAAGGGAATAGGCTGAGCCTACATATCTAACATTCATATTTCTTATGATTAGTCAAGATATTATAAGAAGAATATGATACAACAATTGAATATACAATTAAAAAATAATATTATTTGTGAATATTGCGATACACTAAATAGTATGGCTAAAGCTGGCTCTGATACCACATGTTGAAATTTCAACACATACATAGAGCCGATGAGCAGCAGAAAAATAAATAGAAACTTACCTTTATCCATTATTGTTCAAGTTTTGTGAAGAATCACCTTTGTCAAAATCTTAAAAAATAAAAGATGCAAAGCGACACATAAATCTTCTCGCCTATGCCTATCAAAGTTATGCCAGACTGATGGAGTCACAGGCGTATTTATAGGTAGGCTAGGGAATCTTAGGCAAATAACTTTAATCCTAGGGACTTTCATAGTTATTTCTTACCATCAAAGAAATACCTTATATACATAACTTGGAGAAAGAGTAATTGACTGATTTAATACTTTACTTGGGAGACAAGGTAAATTTCTTACCAAAAATATGTGGGTCATTAATACGTAATATTATATGTAATATTATTACAAGCATGTCTTGGATTTTATCATATCATATTATTTGGTGCAAATATGTGTTAATCTATAGATATATTTGTTCAAATTTTAAACAACTATGCTTGTGGATCCATGTCTTCTTTTCACGAGCTAGTTGATTATACTGTGCTAGATTCAATTTTTGGTTAGATTCTTTAAGAGATGGGTTAATTTTCTTTTCATTGGATAATTTGATTTTCTTTGACATCATAGTTTACTATTTCTTTATGCTTGAAAATGCAATTTTTTCCATCTTATCATTTATCTATCAAGTGTAGAATTTTTAAACACATATTAGTTCTTCTTTTTTCTTTACAAGAATCTGCTTTGGATTTCAAATGGACTCCTTTCCTCTTGCATCTCGTAATGGTCCAATGACGCCCACCTTTTTGAGTCAAGTCTAAAGTTTAAGTCCAAAGTCTAGTATATGGCATGCTGAAGCAAGAAGAAACGGAAGAAGAAGGAAAATGGGTCAAAATCCATTGATGAGGTCGCTAAGAGATTTGAAAGTCTCAATTTTTATTATTGCCTTACTTTTATTTATTCATTTTGTCATTTATTTATTAATTCATTTGGGTCACGAAGCCAAAGTTTTAATCTAATAAAGGTGAAATAGATCTTGGGCTCCAAAGGTCCAAAAAGATAGTTTAGGACAGGCTGCGGGACAAAATCCTGAATGATTAGATTAAGACATGTTATGGGCCAAAAAATCAAGTATTTAGATTAGGACATGTAAAGATGGGCTAAAAGCCCAAGTTAGCTTAGGACAGGGTTTGTGGATTTGGGCATAATAGTCTAAGTGTTTTACTCGCCCTCTTTTCCCTTTATATGCTAATTGTTTTTTTAGTTTTCTCAGACTTAGTTAAAAATTCCCACTAAGTCATCAAAGTTTATTTTACACAAATCTTGAAGACAATTTTTTCTAAATCGATTTCTTTTCAAAAATCAACTTTCCCTTTTAAAGTTAGCCAAAAGTTATTTTTAAATAGCCCAGATAACCGTAAGTTAGCGGATACTCTTAGTGCCTTAACAACCTTCCAAGAGTATTAATAGGAACCACTCACTTGGAATTTCTAAACTTAAAAGATTTTTTCTGTTTTGAATTTTTTAAGTAATATTTTTAGTTTTTCTTAATGTTTTCTCAAAAATCAAGTGGCGACTCTTTAATTTCATAAATTATTTTTAACTTTTCTTTAAGATTTTGAAATAGTTTAAAAAGTTAAAATAATGTTTTCGAACCCTTCAAAATTGAAAAGGGGCAAAATAGAAATGACGACTCTGCTGGACAATTTGGACTAGGTTCTAACCGAATATTTGAATTAGCTTCGTTGACTAACTATTGTAATGTTTAAACTATTTATGTACTTATGTGTTTAAATTCTGCCAAATTAAACTGTTGCATTTCATGGCATGCTTCTCATTTGAAATATATTAATTGTATGGGGTTTCGTGGATGTCCCAACCCCTATTGTTTAATTCCAAATAAAGTGTTGGAGTTGGAAATATGACGGTTTATCCGCACGTGAGGCATCCGATGGTTGTTCGTATTTCCAAACCCAAGTCTTCCACTTGGGAACCTTGTCCAAACCCACTCTAGACATCCAGGATAGATCAAAATCAAAATCCTCTTTTTAGGCATGAGCCTATGACTAACCAATACCTGACAGAGTATTGGGTCCATTAGAAAACCTGCCTTGCGTCTATTGGACACGAGCCAATTACAAATGAATTATATTTATGTGTTGAAAAAATATATGTTATTTAATCCAATCCATTATCCTTGAGGATAGGAGAAGGCATACTTTGTTTGATTTTAGGTAAGGATGCATTAACCATACACCAATTGAGTAAAGAATTAAAACGAGCCTGATAAGAGGTTAATGATACTAGGCGGTGTTTAATCGGCTTGGACGATTACATGGTTTTCCAGATTAATAACATTGAATGAATGACCTATAAAAGTAGAGCACGATTATGCGGGAATCACTTGATTGTCAACAAATGGTTCATATAGCAAGAAGTGGACAAAACTAAGAGCGTGAAGGCTGATGAAGGAATATCTAGGAGCTACAATCCCTTACGCGGGATCTTGTTCTTTTTCTCATATTGTTTTCCCTTTCCCTACAATTATATCCCATTAGTGAAACTTTTGTAAGCATTCATGCCTTTTTTATATATCTATGGAGGTTTTGAGGGATAATGGATTGGTTTTTAAAAAAACATATGCTTCCTTCAAATGCGTTAGGCCAATTCTTATCTCAAAAGGGTCATGTAACGCCCAAAATCTAATACTCGAAATGCTACACGGTGCCCATGACCCCGAAGGACCACAAGCTAACCCATAACTGATATTTGTACCTATACACTACATAATATACGTATAAAAATGCAGAAATAAAGATTGATAGGCCGTAAGGTTCAATGCTGAACATAACTGATAAAACATAACATCTGAATAGGGTATGAAATACCCAAAACAACTAAAATAACTGTCTAAACATGATAGTCTGAAAAGCCTCTAACTGTTTGAATAAGGAGTTGATGGGACATGTCCCCAACTAACTCCATCTACTAAAATCTAAAACTTAATCAATGAAATAACTCAATAATATAGTCCTCGAATTATGAGGACTCACTGCTAAACCTGGCTGCTACTGATGATCTGCAGCTCGTGCTTCTGAACCTATGATATAAAATACCATAGCACAAATTTGTCAGTACGATTGAATGTACTGGTATGCATGTGAGGTAAGCTAAATGCAAAGGGTTCACATGCATGAAGTATACTAACTGGTTGGATAACATGAACGTGAGAATGCATGCATGAATACGTAATAACTGTAACTGAGATCGTGAAGACATGATTACTGAGCCTAAGTGCTGATAACATGAGATATTGATAGTTGTATAACTGAAATAACTGATACTGAGCGACTATATCTGACAGTCTATTTTCTGATGAAACTAGCCATACTGTTCTTAGTTGACTGTATCTGACAGTCCTGAATTTCGAAGAACTATTTGAGATTTTTTACTGAAACTGTATAACTGTATTTGACATTCTTGATCGTGTAACTAAAATTGTGGAAAGTAGTTATCTAACCAACATGCCCCAAATAATCGTAATATAGCTAAGTTGGGGTCCAATCTATAACCTAATTGGAAGGGTGTCAATACCGCGCCACTTGTAAGGACAATCTGTGAGTAACCCTCATATAGCAGGTAACTCTAGTAAGAACAGTGGGAACCCTCATATAATAGGTTAAGCCACCTCATCTACCCTAATATAACAGGCTATGATGTCTCAACCTACACTGGCTACGTAGTTCAGGAACACAAGGATTGTTTCTAAGAATCACACCCTTATATAACATGTGAGTTCCCATCCTTGGGTTTGTTCGGTGCTAATTCCTACTCTCTTCTAAATAGATACTGAACATAATTAACTGAACTAGACTATATTGATTTCATGGAGTTCCGTTGACTGACGAAATATTATTGAGATTTCTGAATTTACTGAGATTTCCTGAGTCACATGACTGACTGAGTTCTATGGATTATGGCTAAACTGAGGATATCGTGAAACATGGCATTGGCTCTAGGTACATAGCTATATTTTTTGGGTACAAGGATCCCCAGGGCTCGATAGAAGGAAACTGACAAAGCATGACTTTCTTGAATACATGGCTAACATCAACAGTTGATACTACGACAGTGGGTGATATTTCATAAAGCACATGGTTATCATAATCTTGTATATAGCGTAGAATGGACATGATCATGTCTTAACTTCATCATTTTAATATCATAATTATATCATTACGTAATTGTATTACACAAAAATCCTTATGGAAATGATTTTAAACATAGGGGAACACGTACATTCATAACTTGGGTCACAGTTTAACTATCAAGCATAATTTCTATTCTCCTAGGCATTTTATCAAACACTTAGATTGCTTGATTTAAGGCTTAGGCATGAGCATGAATTTAATAGAACCTTACTTCCTAATTCCACCCAATTTCATGATTTCAGTCCACATATTAACGTAATTTCATAAAGACATAATAAAGGTTCCATCTTGAAATTCATACAACAACAACACATGAACATAATTCAGTTCATAGAATGAATATCACAATTCGTAATTTAAAACTTGATTCTTGGGCTTCATAGACAAATGGAGTCCATGAATGAACACTACACATACCTTAGATGGAAAATTCTTGATGATTCATGGAGAAATTTTCTTGGACTTGGATCCCCAATTGAAAACCCTAATGTGTTTTTGAGAGGATCTTGAGGGAAGTGGCTATATTTTGGTGTAAATGTGGCTTAATATTGTATTTTTGACTTATATAGGGTGGGAAAATTACCCCTTTTCCCTTAAAAATACGACATTTAATGACTAAATAACTAGGCACCGACGCTATGGGTGATGCGGCGCGTCGAGGGTTTCGATGCTATACCCAATGCAGCACACCGTAAACATATCGAGCCTCAGTTGTTTTGTCTCTGGCATTCTGCACAACTTGTGACCAATGCGATTGGCGACGCGGCTCGCCAATATCGCGTTGGTCCACTATTTTGGACTTCCAAACTTACTTAAAACAAGTTCCGAAAAATCCATAACTTGTCCGGGAATATCTATTGACCTTCCTGATCATGAATTAACAAGAATATAGACCATTAATGGACGTTAAGGTGGTGAATGAATTTTTCAACTTTTGAAGGCCAAAATTAAGCTAAGTCTGGGCACCTAAATAGAATTTTCTATGTCTGTGACCCCCTTGACAAGCTTAAAGGACTAAATTAAGCTTAAGTATTTTATGGGGTTTTACAATATCTCCCTCTTGAGAGCATTCATCCTCGAATGAGACCGACTAAGAGGGGAGAAATGATAGCCTGAAACATATACTGAGCATGAATGACTGGAATATAATTTCATGACTGACATGACTGATAACTGAATATATCATACTGAGCATGCCTATCTGATGCATATGTAACTGATTCATGAATGCATTACTAAGTGTTTTGATGAACTAGGTTTCTCACAATGAGAATGCATATCTGATACATGACTATATAACTGAACTAATACATGAATACATGACTGAATGTGCAGTGATATTTAATACTTAGTTTATAATGGAATTCTGAGCATGAACTGAGTACCAAGATTGTAACTAAAGTCTGAACATGAAACTGAAAAACTTAAGAAGAACTGTTACCTTGAGCTAGACCTAAGTTGGTAGGGAAAAGGTGAGAATACTTGGATCGCATATCTACTTCTACTTCCCAAGTATCTTCTTCAAGGGACTAATTTTGCCAAAGAACTTTGACTAGAGAAACTTCTTTGTTCCTCAGTCTACGAGTCTGATAGTCTTGGATTTTGACTGAAATCTCTTCATAAGAGAGGTTATTCTTAACGTCTACGCTCTGAATAGGGACTACAACTGCCGAGTCATCTATACACTTCTTAAGCAAAGAGACATGAAAAACTAGATAAACTGAGGCTAGATCTAAAAGCAACTCGAGCTCATATCAGGGACTGAGCTACCTTGCCAAAACAACTGAGTATCTTGAAGGAACCGACATATCAGGGACTGAGCTTTCCCTTCTTGCCGAATCTCTTCACTCCCTTCATGGGAGAGATCTTTAGATAGACATAATCACCGATCTCAAACTCGAGATCCTTTTTGCGCACATCTGCATAAGACTTCTGTCGGCTCTGAATAGCCCGGAGTCTTTCTCTGACCAACTAGACTTTCTCTAGGGCATCGAATACTAAGTCAGGCCCTATAATTGAAGCCTGACTAACTTTAAATCAAACAACTAGAGATCTGCATCTTCTACCATCGACAACTTCAAATGGAGCCATCTTGACACTGGAATGATAGCTATTGTTATATGCAATCTCAATCAAAGTCAAGTAGTCATCCCAACTGCCCTTGAAATCAATTGCACACGCCCTTAGCATATCTTTTAGAGTCTAAATGGTCCTTTATAATTGACCATCTGTCTGAGGATGAAAGGTTGTATTGACATGAACTTAGGTACCAAGACCCTTTTGGAATGCTTTTCAGAAATGAGAGGTGAACTTGGTACCTCTGTCTGAGATAATGGATAATGGAACACCGTTCAATCTGACTAAATCTCTAATATAGAGTTTGGCATAATCCTCGGTTGAATAAGATGTATGGACTGGAAAGAAATAAGCTGACTTGATCATTCTGTCTATAATGACCCAAATTGAATCATGCTGATGATGAGTACGAAGCAAACCCATCACAAAGTATATGTTCACTTCTTCCCATTTCTAAGTAGGAATACTGAACTCCTGCATGAACCCACTAGGCTTCTAATGCTCTATTTTTACCTGCTGATATGTAGAGCACTTAGCCACAAACTCTACAACATCTCTCTTCATCCCACTCTATCAATAGATTTCCCATAAGTCGCGGTACATCTTTATGGCCCCTGGATGAATAGAGTAGCTGCACTATGTGCTTCTACAAGAATTTGCTACTTTAAGTCATCTACACCTGAAATACACAAACGACCCTGACAACGCAGAACACCATCTTCCCCTTGGGAGAACACCTCTACCTTCTGATCCTTGACTGATTCTTTTAACTTGACTAGACTGGGATCTCTATCTTATTTTTCTTTTACCTAGGAAACTAGAGATGATTCTGAACTACTCCTAACCCATATGTCATCCTCCTCTGTATCGACTAAGCGAACACCTATTCTGGAAAGCTGATGGACCTCCTAAGTTAACTTTTCCTACTGTCCTCAACATGAGCAACACTATCTATAGATAGTCTACTGAGAGAGTCGGCCACTATGTTGGCCTTTCCCAAATGATAAAGGATGCTCATGTCATAATATTTCAAGAGCTCTAACCACCTTTTCTGATGAAGATTGAGATCTTTTTGAGAAAAGACATACTGAAGGCTCTTATGATCTGTGAATACGTCTACATAAACTCTGTATAGAAAATGCCTCCAAATCTTTAAAGCAAACACTACGGCTACTAACTCAAGATCATGAGTAGGATAATTCTTTTCATGGTATTTAAACTATCTAGAGGCATAGGATATGACCTTACCATGCTGCATAAAGACATAGCCCAAACCTACTCTGGATGCATCACAATACACTACAAACCCATCTGAACCATCTAGAAGAGCTAAGACTGGAGCTGAGGTGAGTTGAGTCTTCGAATCCTAAAAACTCTTCTCACAAGTATCTAACCACTGAAACTTAACATTCTTCTGAGTCAGTCTGGACATAAGGGACACAATTGAAGAAAATCCCTTAATAAATCATCTGTAATAGCCAGCCAAACCCAAGAAACTCTTGATGTCTGATGGAGAGACAAGTCTAGGCCAGTTTCTTACTACTTTGATCTTTTGAGGATCTACTCTAATGCCATCATCGAAAATGATATGACCAAGGAATGCTACTAAACTTAACCAAACTCGCACTTACTAAATTTGGTGAATAGTTGATGATCTCTGAGAGTCTGAAGTACGATGCTGAGGTAGTCTGCATGATCACGCTCACTATGGGAATAGACCAAAATATCATCTATAAAGACTATGACAAACAGGTCCAAGTACTATTTGAATACCCGGTTCATCAAGTCCATGAAAGAGGTTGGGTTATTAGGAAGACCGAAGGACATGGCTAGAAATTTGAAGTGACCATACCAAGTACGAAAGGCTATCTTTGGAATTTCACATTCTCTGACTCTGAGTTGATGATAGTCAGATCTGAGGTCTATCTTAGAGAAATAGATGGCACCCTGAAGTTAATCAAATAAATCATCAATTTTAGGAAGAGGATACTTGTTCTTGACCGTGACTTTATTGAGCTGACGGTAATCAATGGTCATTCTGAGAGAACTATCTTTCTTGTGCACGAATAAGCCTGGAGCACCCCATAAGAATATGCCGGGTCTAATGAATCCCTTATCCAAGAGACCCTCTAACTGCTCTTTCAATTCCTTGAGTTCGGCTAGTGCCACTCTATATGGCAGAATAGATATAGGCTGAGTATCTGGAAGAAGATCAATACCGAAGTCTAATTCCCTTTCGGGAGGAATTCCTGGAAGATCTTCAGGAAAGATATCTGAATATTCATTCATGACTGGAACTGATGCAAGACTGGGAGTTTCGGAGCTAGAGTCCTTAACATGAACAAGATGATAGACATATTCTCTAGATATCATTTTCCTTGCCCGAAGGTAGGAAATAAGCTGACCTCTAAAAGCTAAAGTACTACCCCTCCATTCTAGGACAGCTTTATTTGGAAACTGGAACTGGACTATTCTATTTTTGCAGTCGACTGTGTCATAGCAGGAATGAAGCCAATCCATGTCGAGAATGACATCAAAATCAGTTATCTCTAATTCGACTAAGTCTTCTGAAGTGACTTTCTGAAATATCATAATCGGGTAGTTTTTGTATACCTGTCGGGCTATGATGGTTTTACCTATTGGGGTAGATACTGAAAAGAGTTCTACTAGAATTTCGGAATTGATTTCAAAATCAACTGCTATATAGGGAGTAACAAAAGACAAGGAAGCACCTGGTTCTAGTAAAGTGTAAACATGTACATGAAAGATCTGTAATGTACCAGTAACCATATCAGGAGAAGTTTCCTGATCTTGCTGGGACTGGAGATCATAAAGTCAATTTGGGCGTTGCCCACTAGTAGCACTGGAGGTGGCAACTTGTTGGTTTGGGTGATCGATCTGAACTGAGGAACAGTTCTGCTGACCCTGAGGACCTGGCTAAGGACAGCCTCTGACTCGGTGTCCTGGCTTGCCACATCTAAAATAAATACCACTGCCAACTCTGCAAATACCCTGATGGTGCTTACCATAAGTCTGGCAAAGAGAATAGGTACAGGCACTGCTAACACTGCCCCGAGACTTAGAGCCTGGTGCTCTATCTCTGCTGCTGTCTCTCTAAATCTAGGAGCTGGATCACTTGCTGAAGAAGGAGCTAGAACTGATGACTTAGGATGAAACTGAGAACGGTTTCCTCCTTCTGATTTAGGCTGAGCAAAGTTGAAACTACCTGTCTTTGCTCTCTTATTCTACTTCTCCCTCATCTTAATATTTTTCTCTTCTATCTATTGGGAATGAGTCATAAGCCTGGCTAAAGTCATATCACTATTCAATATTACAGACCTACACTCATTGACCATGCTATCATTCACTCTCGAAACAAACTTACTCATCTTGACCCTGTTGTCTACAACCTCATGAGGGGCATATCTGGCTAATTAAGTAAATTTAAAAGAATACTCTTTCATCGTTATGTTACCATGCCTGAGGTTGATAAACTCTAACACCTTATCCTCTCTTAGCTCTTGGGGAAAGAATCTATCTAAGAATGTAGTGACAAATACCTCCCACTCAATAGGCCCTGCATCATTTGGCCTTTCTAACTTTCACTGTTTAAACCAAGTGTGAAAAATGTCTTGCAACTGATATGCAACTAGCTCAGTTCTTTCACTAGAAGTAACCCCCATGATTTCTATAATCTTTTGAACTTGATCGGTGAATTCCCGAGGGTCCTCATCTGACTTAGACCCGAGAAAGGATAGAGAATTTATTCGGGTGAAGTCCCGAATCTTGGCTATAGCTGAACTGCCCACTGGGTTGACCGAAATAATAGCTGGCCATTTATTCTGAGTAGCAACTGATTGAGCAAGAGTAGTGAATGAAACTATGATCTCTGAATGAGAAACATGTTCGTCCAAAGGATCTTCGGGTTGACGGGTTGACTGATTCTCGTTTCTTCTTTTGGGAGGCATGTTCTGTAGAAGAAAGGGAGAAATAGATCAAATTGAGAGATTAACTTGAGATTATGCTCACTAGCATGACATGAATACTAAAACAAGGGAAAATGTTCCTAAATCATGTCATAGCCTCCTGTACATAAATGTGGCGCGCAACACACCCACATACAAGACTCTACTAGATGTGGCTTTTAGACTTCTTAGGATACTATTAAACCTTAGGCTTTGATACCAAGTTTGTAACACCCCAAAATCTGATACCTGAAATGCTACACGATGCTTATTACTCCAAAAGACCACAAGCTAACCCATGACTGATATTTGTACCTGAACACTACATAATATAGGTATAAAAATACAGAATAAAGGCTAATAGGCTGTAAGGTTCAATACTTAACATAACTGATAAAAACATAACATCTGGATGGGGTATGAAATACCCAAAACAACTGAAATAACCATCTGAACATGATAGTCTAAAAAGCCTCTAACTGTCTGAATAAGGAGTTGATGGGACATGTCCCCAACTAACTCAATCTACTGAAAGATAAAACTGAAATAATGAAATAACTCATAATATCATCCTTGAATGATGAGGACTCACTGCTAAACCTGGTTGTTATTGATGCTCTGAAACTCATACTTCTGAACCTATGGTATAAAAACACCATAGTGCAAATGCGTTAGTATGATTAAATGTACTGGTATGCATGTGAGGTAGGTAAAATGCAAAGGGTTCACATGCATGAACTATACTAACTGGCTGGATAACATGAACGTGAGAATGCATGCATGAATACGTAATAACTATAACTGAGATTGTGATGACATGATTATTGAGCCTGGCTGCTGATAACATGAGATACTGATAGTTGTATAACTGAAATAACTGATACTGAGCGACTGTATCTGACAGTTTAGTTTTTGATGGAACTAGCTGAGTTTCGTACTGTTCTGAGTTGATTGTATTTGACAATCCTAAATTCTAAAGAACTATTTGAGTTCTTTTACTGAAATTGTATGAATGTATCTGATAGTCCTGATCGTGTAACTGAAACTATGGGAAGTAGTTATCTAACTGACATGCCCCAAATAATCACAATATAGCTGAGTTGGGGTCCAATCTGTAACCCTAATTAAAAGAGTGTCAATACTGCGCCACTGGTAAGGACAATCTGTGAGTGACCCTCATATAACAGGCAACTTTAGTGAGAATGGTGGGAACCCTCATATAACAGGTTAAGCCACCTCATCTACATAATTTTTCAATTGGAGAATACTTTAGCTTATTCGGCGTCGTCATTCTTATTAAATAGTAAAGAGAGTTTTCTTTCCCTTCACTATTTTCTTGAGACAATAGTGCTCCAACTGACCTTTCTTGTGCCGCGATATAGAGTATCAGTGGTTTCCCAGATATGGGTGCCGTAAAAACAGGTGGCTTCATTAAGTATGCTTTGATACTCTCAAAGGCATTACTACAAGCTTGGTCCTATTAAAAGGGATGTACTTCATGAGATGACTAAATGGTTGACATTTTTCATCCAGGTTTAAGATGAACCTCCTTAAATATTCTAGCCTTCCTTGAAGGCTTTTTAACTCATGAATATTTCGAGGCTCGAGCATCTTCAAAATTACATCGACCTTAGCTTGATCAATTTTAATTCCTCAGTGTTGCACAATGAAGCCAAGAAACTTTTCGAAAGTAACTCCAAAGGCACACTTCAATGGATTCATCCTAAGTTGATATCTTTGAAGTAACTCGAACCCCATTCTTATGTCTTTTAAATGGTCATTTCTCTTTCTTTACTTCACCACTAGATCATCCACGTAGCATTCAACATTTTTATGGAGCAGTCCATCAAAGATGTTCTGCATATCTCTTTGATAAGTGGCGCCAACGTTCTTCAAACCAAAAGGCATCACCTTGTAGCAATAAAAACCTTTGGGCATATGAAATACAGTGAGTTCTTCATCCTTTGATGCCATGAGGATTTGATTATAGATAGATAAACCATCCATGAATACATTTTCTCATAACCAATAGTGGCATCAATCATCAATTCTGGTATGAGGATTGGAAAGTCATCCTTAGGGCAGGCGTTTGAGATTTCGAAAATCGACACAAACTCGAATTTGGCCATTCTTCTTTCATATTAGAACAATACTTGAAATCCACATGGGATATTTGACTTTACGAATAAAGTCAGCTTGAAGGAGTTTATTGACTTCATTTTTAATCAATGGAACTAACTCCAGCCTAAAGCATATTTGAGCTTGCTTAACAGGACGAGCCCCATTCTTGACCGCCAATTAATGGACTACTACTTTTGGATCTAAGCCAAAAATTTACTTATATATCCAAGAGAAGACATCCATGTATTCTTTGAGTATGTCCGTATAAGTTATTTCCTCTTCTACTTCTAGAAACGCACTTAG
Organism: Capsicum annuum; assembly: GCF_002878395.1. Taxonomy (NCBI): domain Eukaryota; kingdom Viridiplantae; phylum Streptophyta; class Magnoliopsida; order Solanales; family Solanaceae; genus Capsicum; species Capsicum annuum. The sequence continues at coordinate 181,913,794 of NC_061117.1, read as the reverse complement.
GAAAGTTGGTCTTGGGTCTTCATCGATTTTAAGATTAACTTCCTTCAAGGGGTCTATTGTGTCCTTTACTCCTTCTTCAAGTTACAATAGAGCATCTCCAACATCTTTCTCCTCTTGAAGATCATCGTCGTTGATGGATATATGATAACACCAGAAAGCATCTTTTATCCCTTTATCAAACTTCATTTGAGATGGGACATCTTTCTTATTCTGGGCCATAACATAATATGAGAAGCCAAAACTCTCTTTATCTTCCTCTCATTGTTTCTTATAAACCACAGTATGAGCCTTTACTTTTAGCACCTCATTGTATGAAACTACCAGTTTCGTCTGTCGTTTCGTTCTAGAAGGAATCAAACTTTGGAAATCCTTTTGTTATTTAAGCGAAGAGTGCATTATCGTGCTTTGACAATTTCTCTTACGTTTGTTATTTTTCTTCTTATTTATAGGACCCAACCTTTCGAACACAGATGTTCTTACGGTTGATTCTCCAAGTTGATCGAATACAGAGGGTCTTTTATTAGTAGCGGTGGATTCTTCTTCCACGATGATGTAATTACTGAGTACCCTTCTTATAGAGATGTGAATTGGTGGTGGCTACGTGTATCCTAGGCCTTCACGTGCCTGCCTGGTTGTACCCTCCGACGGAAGTTTGCCCAACCTTGATGGCTTATTAGGATTGTATCCAGCCTTAACAAAAAGTTTGTATGCATTTGTGTCGAAGCCCTCTTTTGTACGCTTCGTAGGGAGTGTCATATCTTGTGGTGGATTTTGAGCCACAAACTCTTTAAGTAGTCTTGAGGATGGATTTATTGCATCAATTTTCCTGAGAGGTAAATTTAGCCCGTTTAGCACATTATCTTAGGCATCCGATGGGTGATCCTTCTCTTTTTTTACCTTTGGTACATAGCGAAGAACATGAGTTGCCTTTCTTTTCATAGGTGCGATGCTTTCTTTATTCGAAGTGAAAAGGTGTTTCTTAGTAGCGACCTTTTCGAGAGTCACCACGACCTTTTTAGATGAAAGATCATCAAACTTGGTCTTGGTGACATCTTCAACCCTTTTCTCATTCATGGTATAGTTATTCAAGTAGAATTTTGCATCGGAAAAGTGTGATTCAGCTTCAATGAATGGCTTATCATCAGCGATGATCTTTATTTTTACTCCACCTTTGAGATACTTAAAGCATTGATAGTAGGAGGATGAGATAATTTTATTCTCGTGCACCAAAGGCCTACCAAGAAATATATTGTATGAATTTTGCCATCGATCACATGCATCAATGTATTTGATTGAAAATCATCCATACGAATCCCCAACTTGATAGATCCCATAGCCCTCTGGCCCCCTTGGTTGAATCCTTGAATCATTATATGACTTTCGTCCAGTCCGTCAGTAGTGATGCCAAGTTCTTTCATCGTGCGGATAGGCAGGATGTTGACTCCAGATCCCTCATCTATCAAGATTTTATTGATCTTCTTTCCTAAAATTTAACCCACCATGTATAAGGTACGATTATGTAAGGCGTCACCCAGCAGAAGATTATAATTTATGAATGTGATTTTTGTATCACATGCATGTGCCTCTTGGACAAGAGGTTCAGCAAGCGGTTTAGAGAATGAAGGAACTTCTATGGGTATATCTTCACCCTTTGCCCCCTCTTTGGCAGTATTAAAACAAGTTGTCTCAAGGTTGACTTGGGCAGTCTTTACACTAAATCAACTTGGTAAGAATTCCTCTAAAGTCACTAAACGCTGAGGTTTCTAGTGGTGAGACTCCATTACCCTAGTATTTTTCGGAAGCTCGACCAAACTTTGTTGAATTGATTTTATTACCATCTTTCTCCTAGTTGGTTGCTCAACCAACTCATTTCGTGGACTCGTCTTCTTGCATCTGTGCCTGGTTACTAGAGTCCAACCTCCATTATCACCTTCGCCAACTGAAGACTTGTCATGCTCTAATAGCCTCTCATTATGTTCTTCGACACATATTTAGATCGGATCAAGGGAGCCAAAAGTAATAGAGATTTGATGAGAACTGGCCATCTCATCATCGAGAAAGATCTTTTTCTCGTTTACTAATTGCATCACTTTGTCTTTAAAGACAAAGCACTTTTCTAGGGGGTGACCCACAAGCCTATGATACTTGCAATAATTTGGGTCATTGGTCCTTCCAGCTTCGTCGGGATGCTTGATCTCTGGTAAATTAATGAGCTTATGCTCAAGAAGTTCATCAAAAATCTCAGCTACATCAGAATCAAGGAAAGGGTACTTTTTTCTTGCATCTCCTTTAAAGTTAACTTCTGATTTGGACGTGGTCGAGAAGTAGTCTTTATGCTTTGATTCTTTCTCACTTTCGTGGTGACCTTCATAGGAGACACGTCGACATTCATGAATTATTTGTTATCAATTTTTTTGTACAAACTTACCATCTTTTGGGTTCCTGCTTATCCTTTTCCCTTCAAAGGGTCATAGATAGGCGCTCCTCCCTTTCCAACAAAAGACATGCTCAACTCCATGTCATGAGCACACGTAGATAACTCTTCAAAGGACTTTGTCTTAATGCCTTGCAAGATATAGAGGATCTCCCAATGCATTCCTTGGACGCACATCTCTATCGCAGAAGGTTTGCTGAGCCTATCTTTGCAATTTAGGCTCGTATTTCTCCATTGATTAATGAATTCGATGACTGGCTCATCCTTTTTTTGTCGATTATTTATGAGGTCTACTATGCTCACTGTACGCCTTGTGCTATAAAAGTGATTCAGGAACTCATGTTTCAATTGCTCTCAACTATCGATGGAGTTAGGCTCAAGGTTCGTATACCAATCAAAGGCGTTTTCATTTAGGGAAACAAACTGTTTGACAAGATAGTCACCATAAGTTCCAGGATTATTACATGTCTCAACAAAGTGTGAGACATATTGTTTCGGGTTCCCTTTGCCCTCAAATTATTAAAATTTGGGCAGTTGATAACCGATAAGCATTTTAAGGCTATCTATCCTCGTAGTGTAGATCTTGGCATATGCAAGGGAAGACTTGGTGACAATATCATACTTGTCTTTGAGGGTCCCTTCGATGAATTCCTTTAATTGCTCAATCACGATCATCCCCTCAGAAGAAACTCGTACCTCTTTAGTCGATGGTGTTTGCTTCATAGGGTGTTCTATCTTGTGATCCTATGGATATTTTCTCGGTGTATGGCTAGATTCTCCGTCTATCAGTCCTTCCACCCTATCCACTATCTTATCAATCCTAGCATCTTGATTCTAAACATACTTGGTCAGGCCTTCAATTGTCTTTCTCAGATTCGCAAGCTGCTCCTCCGTAGATGAGGTATCAGTCACATTGCTTTCATGATCACTGGAGACGTTGGAGAGTAACATGAATTACCGCATAAGTTGATATTTGAAGGGCTTAGCTTATGCGGTGTAAGTGGAGACAACGCATTTGTTGAACGACCATCGCTCTTTACGCTAGAGTATTTAGAATCGGAATGCTCAAGTAGAGATAGAGTCTTTTTAAGTGATTCCACAACACTTCTTCCTCCTTCCGAAGCACTTGTATTGGACTTCGCCCCATTTGGGGTTGAAAATTCAAAAACTAGAGTTGGCACGGACGACACTGGATGTGTTTGTTGTCCTAGCAATCCTGCATTGCTCCTTGTGAAAGCTCCTAAGCTTCCGAAAGTAACACCAAGGATGTTTTCTACTTCAACAGAGAACTTTGAATCAGCAACCTTGGAAGCAGTTGATTGAGAGTTGGTCTTCTTAGAAGTCATTCCAGTGTTGTTGAACTTTGCAGTTGGAAAAGTTGAGATGAGAGGTGGAGATTGTCCCACTGGGAGTGCCAGAATTTGTTGTACAATAAAATTTTTGAAGTCGAAAAAATAAATAATTTGAAACAAGAAAAATATTGCAACAATCAATTTTTTAATTTCAATATGTGAGTGTTACAATCTCTATGAATCCTCTAATTCGCCTTTTCAAATATAAATTCAAGGGCTTGAAACTTGATCTTGAATTTGTCAAGCCCTTGAATTTGAACTTGACTTGTTGATTTGAGGGACTTGATCTTGACTTGTGCTTGAATTCAGGGGCTTTGAGCTCGTTCTTGAATATTGCGGTCTTGATCTTGAATTTTGATGAACTTGATTTGAATGCTTGACCTTTTTAGAGAAATTTCGGCGTTTGATCCACGAGCTTTCTCTTGCTTCTTGTTCGAGTTCTGGGAGGTTCTTTTCTGAATTATGAGGCCCCTATTTATAGTCGTAGGAAAGGAAGAGTCATGATGAATATGGAATTCCTTTGATCAATCAGATTTAAGTGATGTGGTGCCTTTTTATGGGCTTTTATTTCATGGGCCTGCTGCATCATTTTGACATGTGGCATGGTCCTATTGGCCCCTTCACTTGACTTGACATGCCACATCATTTGACACGTGGCGCTTATTTGGGCCTCTAGAATATGACAATATCTTGGGCTTATTAAAATGGGTTCATTATTTGTAGCCCAAATCAATGGATTAGCCCAATAAAAATTTAACTTTATTTAAATCCATATATGTTTGGACTTAAATAATTAATCCAATTATATTAATCCACAATATTTATTTGGGACTAATATATTTTAAATTTAATATAATCTAAATTTTATATAAATTTAAATTTAATAAAATTGCATCTCCCACTATCTTAATCTTAAATTAAAAAAGAAAAAAAAAAAAAAAGCACCCTCGGTGTTTTATTGGGTGTGCTCTCTTGTCCATGTGTGTGTTGTGCATGTGTTATACATATAGGAGAATGTTGTGTATTTGTGTCTTGTGCAGTTGGAAGGAAGTTCTAGAAAAGTGGAGTGGGGAGTGGGTGATGTGTATATGTAAGGTTGTGTGTGCAGGAAAATAGGGGAATATGGGGAATATTGGGTTAGTGGAGTAGTTAGGTTAGAATATATATATATATATATATATATATATATATATATATATATTTGAAATCTTTTGTTCACAATTTTCAAATAAAATTTACTAAATATGAAATAAAAGTTAAACTAAAGATTAGACGAAAATAAATATTAATACTAAAAATATGTTAAAATTTGAGGAGGATCAAAATACCTAATGTCGAATCAATCCTTCTATGATATAGAAAGAAAAGAAAAGTTTTCAAATTATATCCTAATTATATCCATTCGTCATTAACTTACTTAACAATTAGTCCAGCCAATTAAGCTTCAATGAACTCACAAAAAGTTAATCATGATTATTAAATAGTCCAAAAGCATAAAATATTTAGTAATTAATATCAGATTGCTCCTCTTTTTCTTTATGAATAAACAACATACATTTTTCTAAAAGGAAACAACTTTGTGATCAAATAAAATTTGCCTTTTTATTTGATAGTACTACTCTCTTGTTGCTGTAATTTGTGTCTTCTCGAATAATTTTGCTTTGTAGAGTCAAACTCAGACAACAATTAAATGAAATTTAAATTTTAAAAAGAATAAATGAAGGGATAATTTCGAAGACCTCCGCTCAAATTTTGCCTAATAATCCTGACCTCCCTTATGGTTTTGTGGTTTTAGATATTACGTTCACCTTCCTTATTTTGAATTTTTAATGATAAATTAAACTTATCTAATATTTCAAAATTGCCCCTTTGTGGTATTAATAAGGCAAAACCTGAGTGTTTCCCCTTTGTGGTATTAATAAGGCAACTGAGTGTTTCAAGGAACATATACGGTAAGATGCTGGGTATCCAGGGATAATTATATTATGTGTTTTAACCCAAAAAAAAAATTATATAATGTGTTCAAATGTAGGTATCAAGGACCCCTATTTCTAAAGTGACATAGGTTGAAAAAAGAGTGTACTAATAGAAAACTTTTAAATAATTTTAAATATTCTACCTTTTAATAAGGAGTAAATTTCATTCATGGTCACTTAACTTTATGTCAATTACGCAAAAGTCACTTTTCTTTCATTCATTTCATAAAAGTCATTTTACTTTTTCCGGCCATCACAAAAATCACTATAGCCGAATTTTACAATAATCTCACCGAAAAAATGATGTGACAACCTTAATTAGTTCTTAATTTTAATTTAAGAGAATATAATATATTACTCATATCTTAGCGCTTTTTATGTGTCCAACCCAATTTTTCTTATGGATTATATAACAGAAGAATACCAATTTCTTAATAAATTAGGCTACCTAATGAAGACTATTTTCATAAAAAAAATTTGGTTGATATTTTTATGAAACATTTCATAATGTTGCATTCATCTGCCAAAAAGTTGCATTAAAAAAGAGTAATAAACAAGATAAATTCTTTAAAATAAATAAAATATAAATATGTGTGTAATATTATTTTTCTAAAAATTATTTTAATTCCTTGAATATAAATCAACATGCTAAAAATAGTTTTAAAATAATATCTTTTAAATTTTGTCATCGAATAAGTATTTTCAAAATTTGTATAAATAATGTTACTGATAGTTGTGTTAATAAAAGTCATAAAATATAAGTAATTTAATAGATAAAATAAATTATTAGATATTTAATTTTTATATTTATCAATTTAATTAATTAAAAAATATTTAATTTATCAGAAATAGAATATTATAATAAAAAATTCTAAGAGAATTAACTGATTAGTCAAACAATTAAAAGCACACAGATAAACTCAATAAATAGGGTAGTTTATCATATTATTCCCTTATGATATACCGAATGCAAATGCCGAAGTGGCAAGAAAAGAAATGTATGAAAAAAAAAATTATCAACTACATGTCACAATTTTAGAGGGAGGAAAAGTAATGTATCAATAATATGTCATAATTTTAGAGGGAGAAAAGTAATTTTATCAACTACATGTCACAATTTTAGATGAGAAAAGTAATTTACCAACAACATGTCACAATTTTACACAATTTTTCAAAAATTAAAATTACCATAATCTTATCAACTACATGACATAATTTTAAAGGAGAAAAATAGTTTACCAACACATGTCTCAATTTTAGAGGATTTTAAGAAATTAAAAACTACCATAGTGTCATTGTGAGAACTATCAAATTTTGGTATCCTCCTTATATGTAAGTATAATTTTAGTTTCATAAAAATATCAACCAATTTTTTTTTATGAAAATAGTCTTCACTTGGTAGCCTAATCTATTAAGAAATTGGTAGTCTTCCGTTACATAATCCATAAGGAAAATTGGGTTGGGCACGTGTAAAAAGGGTTAAGATATGAGTAATATATTATATTCTCTTAAATTAAAATTAAGAACTAATTAAGGTTGCCATATCATTTTTTCGATATAATTATTGTAAAATCAGGTCATAGTGACTTTTGTGATGGCTAGAGCAAAATAAATGACTTTTGTATAACGAATAAAAGAAAAATGACTTTTACGACACAAAATTAAATGACCATGGATGAAATTTATTTATACTCTTTAATAAAGAATTGTTGTACAATGAAGGGTAAAATCATAATATACTTACGTCTAACCATGTGTCCCATAATTGTGTACAGCTGCTATACCTAGATACTACTGTACAACACATTTCTGTTTTCTCACTTTTGTTTTTGTTTCAATTTTTGCTCCTTCTTTAAGGAGTTTTTCAGCAATAATCTGCGTTTTTTGTACCGCATCTGTTGATAAAAATTAAGATTTGATCTTTTAGTACTCTATCTAATTTTAACTATTTGAGTTTGACGTGATTTAAAAGTTTTATCGGTCAAAAATATACAACGGATATTCGGACTCCGTTGTATGAAAAATGGCCCATCCATCGATTTCTGAAAAATGTTAGGACTTAATTTATTTTTATCTTCATGCTAACTATATCCACAAGTCTTGCACTTGCATGCACCTATTTTTTGGAATTTCAAATTTCTCAAATTCAGCTCCAAAATTTCTCTGGTGTGTGCTTTACTTTTGCTGATTTCGATTTTCTATGCATTGAGTATGTTTGATAATATGACTAAATCAATTATTTTCTTAAAAATTTCTCTATTAACATGAGTTCTACAATATACTGATCAACAATTTCATAGGTGAAAGCTGATGTAGTAATATCAGTAAAACATGTCAATACTGCCCTGACTACTTTTAATGTTAGCTACAAATCTATCATTTTTGCTTAATGATATTAATTCTTTTTTTTTTTTCTTCAATAGTTAGATACATTGCTTAAATTTTTGACAAAATATTTGATGATATGTCTTACAAGGTGTAATACCGGGTAGAATTAAGAGTAAAGAAATTGCAGAAGTGTTTGTTTTATATTTTAATAGCTTCGACTCGAAAGCTAAACATTGCATAGTAGTGATTTCGACAGTAAAATCTTATTTTCTTTTCAGGTTGTTCAAGATTAATATAAATAAATAGAGGGAGGTGATGGGGTAAAGAAGGTAAAGTGAAGATTGAATATTTCTGACATATACTTTATACTTGAAAGGAAGCTTGTGAGTATTCTGCTCTCTCTCTTTTGGTTTTCTCCTTGACTTGCCTCATATCCTTACTGTTATGTTGGATTTCTCTGCTAGTTTTCTATTACATGCCCTGTGTAAAAACTAATCAGAATTGGCGCGGAATGAGTTTAAGAAAGCAAATCAGACTTTTCAATGGTCTTAAACTAAAAATATGTAGGATGCATCAAAATGTCTTTTAATCATGTGATCTTACACATGCTACGTGAAAAATTAAAATTAAAGAGTTGCCGGAAAAGAAAAGAGACATTCATTTTGAAAGGAACTAAAAAGAAAAGTAAGATAAAATAAATTGCAATGGAGGGAGCAATGTGTTTGACACTTCAAATAGTGATAAGGTTGTATAAAATGAGATGTAGGGAGTAAAGAATATCAATTGATTGTAGCATTATTTTGTAATGATTGCTACTTTCTTGAGCTAATAATTTTGCTTCAACTAGAGTAGCTTTTATCAACAAATAAACCCAAAATAAAAGAAGAAGAAAAAACAAAGAAACACGTCATTATATGCAATGATCATGTGAATATGCACCACTTCAGAAACACTTGTGACATCTTGGCATGTATGTGTTGTTTAATTAGGCATGTTATCAAACATGGAGGGGCTTTTTTTGAATTTGTAATCATGTCCCTTCGTTACACCAGTTAAATGATGTTGGGGAGACTTAAAGAGTGACTAGCCATAAATTTTCCTGAAATATTGTCTGTATTATGTAAAGGTGCATCTGAGGACAAAATACTCGAGTTGGAGAAGAGTTTGAAAGTAAAGTTACTCTACCTACTAGGGTTCTTTATCTGTTTTATGATGGTCAAGAACTAACAAGTGAGGAGTCCACTGGAAGAGTGCCTACAAATTTATTAGGCCTCATAGGAGGCTACTCCTTTTATGACCATCTAGTTAATGTATCTTTGTTGTCTTTACATCAAATGATTATACAAACTAAATAAATTATCAGACATCCCGAATTTGACAATCGATTCAAGTACATTATTATAGCAGCTTCTTATGGCTGCAATGAAAGATTTTCTTTCTGAAATGTTCCAATGGTCAACTTTATGTTAGTACGAGGAATCTCACAACTGATGGAGAAATAATTATGTATACCGAATGCCTTGATAAATTTGGTATATGAGGTAAACGAAACTCAACAACATAATATCGTGCTTTTGTGGCTAGAGGAACAAGTCCATCGCTTGCAACATGGCAGGATGAAAGTTTGTAAATGAGGAAAAGTGAAAAGTATCAGTATTTTTTCAGAAGAGCCTCCAACTTGTTCTCTTGATGTTACAAATAGTGTAAAGGTAATTGTTTTGACTCCACGGAGCAAATAAAATAGATATTGCTCTTGTTAGTTGTTTTTCCTATTGATTTCATTCTGTAGACTATACTAATAGTTAACTCATGTTAGATTCATGCTTATTCTATTAGTATGTTTCTTTGACCTGAAGGATGCATAATAAATGGAATGACCTTCGATTCCTGCCAACTATATTAGAAACGTTAAACCATTCACTACAGTGATATTATTGTAGATGATGTAAATAGAGAAGAAGTGATAGGAAAGGTATCATTTTCATGAAGTTGTTTCATGAGAAAACCACCCATATTAATTGAAAATGTTGAGATTCCACTGTTGATCTTGTTCTCTCACTTGTTAGCTTGTTAACAAATTCTTAATGGGCACCTCTCTCATGTGAAGTGCCAATATTTTTTTCCCTTTTTCAAAGACAACGGAAGAATCTACTGACACTTGGGGATTTTTTATTTGCATTTAAATCCCGCAAAAGAAATAGTAATAAGTTGTTGTTTCTCTGAAAAGGAAACAAAACTTTTCGGAACTGAAAAATCAGATTTTGAGCCCTAGACAAGGATACTCTTGTTGATCAGATTACAAAAGGTCTTTCAATCAGCCAGTAAAAAAGTCCTTTATAATTATAATAGTATCAAGTGAAAGTGCAATGATGTATGCAGCTGAGGTGATAATTTTTCCTAAGCATGATGTATCATAAGAGATGCTTCATCAGTGTTGATCTTTACAAGAGTTAGTATGAGGTTTGATCTGCTAAACAATCTTCTATTTAAGCATGTGTATTAACTGTTTAAAAGTACTTTATGTAGATTATAGTATTGAGTGGTTGAGTTACTATGAATATGAATTACCTGAAGATGTGGTATGGCATGCCATATTAGTTTATCTGCAATTATTGAAGTGTTCGTTTTTGCTATCTAAGTTAGCCTTTTTATGCATGGGATTTATCCTAAGGTATAAGATCACCAGATAAAGAATGGAGTTATTGTACTTTAGAAATTGAAATTTGCTGGCACTCGGCCAATGCCTTCAATTTTTATATTTTTCTTTCAGCATATTCTTTTTCACTGTTTCTCAATTTTAATTATTTGTACTTGTGGGTTATTTTAGTTTCTCTTGGTAAGTTTCATTTAGAAAGTAGACCTGGTTCTAAAAATAAGATATCATCCAATGGATAAAATGAGGACGGGCCCATTCAAATAAATCTACAGCTAGCAATTGTGGCCATCTGAAAATTTGTCATGGAAATTAGTTTACTCATCTTCCATTGATGAAGAACATGATGGGAATTATTACTTTGCTTGAAAATAAGACTATTCAGGAGTACACATTGAGGCTGAGATAACCTACTGAATTTTTGAAGTAGATCCTTAATCAAAAGGTGTTTGTGATTGTTCCAGCCGAAATAAAGATAGAATATCAGTCCCCTATATGATCACAAACAATCTCAGTATTTTCCTCTTTCTAACTACTTAAAGAATGTAACTGAATAAATTTGTTCTACATGTAAATATAATTTAGTTTTATGATGCTTCTTTTTGGATAATCTTATTATGCCACAGAACTACCATAAAATTAACTTTCACAATGTTGGATCTCAGTTATACAATGATGTTGGGAAAACGCTCGTGCCTTGAACGGGTACACACCATCTAGTTTTTAAAAAGGGAATGAATTGGAATGAATGAAGTCTACATTAAAATGGTTCTGTTTAATCCCTTTTTAATTAGTTTGAAGGGTAAAAATCATAATAATCAACAACAACATATTTAGTTTAACCTCACATGTGAGGTATGAGGAGAGTGGTGTTTACACAACCTTATCTCTATCTTGTGAAGGCGGTGATGTTGTTTTTGGTAGACTCTCGGCTTAATCAAAACATATAAAAAATAAGTATGTAAAACAAATAAAGTAGTGAAGAAGCTATGATAAAATAATGAAGAAGAGAACAATAGCAACGACAACATAATACGATAATCGAAGCAAATGAAATATCAGGTAATACTAAAATTGAAGAATAAGATAGTAGGAGTAATAATCACATACTGAAAATAGAACTAGATAGTGTCGACCTACAAATCTTCTATACCAAGTCTTCAGCCTTCATATCTTCCTATCTAGGATTAAATCTTTGGTGTGATACAGGTAAGTCATCTAATCGCTTCTTTCCAAGACTTTTTGGTATATCCCTACTTCTTCTTACACCAACTATATCCAACATCCCACTCCTCCTCAATGGGGTATTTGTGTATTCTCTTCACATACTTGAACCATCTCAAATTGTCTCGCTCATTTTTTCCACCCTAAGGACACTCTTATTTTGCCCTAAATAACTTTATTCCTGATCCTATCTCTCCTAATATGATCAAATATCTATCTCAACATCATCAATTTTGTTATTCTCATCTTTCGGACATGCGAGTTCTTGATTAGACAATATTGTATGCATGCATGGGCTCAAGAGTCATTAAGGGCCTGTACAATATAATCTTTAATGGACCAATATGAAACACCCTAAACTTTTACCCTTTCAAAATTTCTTGGGTTTTGGACTTTCTACCAATCGTACCCTTGGATACGATTTGTGGATAGCTCACTCAAATGTTGGGTAGTGGGTTTGGCTTGTTTATTGTCCAAGATATGACTCAACATCATACGATTCATATGATTGGATATGAGAAGTATGATGCCAAGTCGTATGGTGCTTATTAGTTGGACTAGTTAAAACTGTTAGGATACGATTTGGGGTACGGTTTAGGGGTACTACACGTACCCTAAGGTATGAGTTGAGGGTTTTGTTCTCATATGTTGGTCAGTATAGGGTACCATAGTGAAGGGTAGGATATGAGCTAGGGTACCATTCGTACCCTAGGGTAGGGGTTTGGGGGTTGGGTCATACCCTCTTGGGAGTTGATTTTCAGGTTTTAAGTGAGGATAGTCCGAACATTTCCCACCCCAAAAATCTTATTTCCCCATGTTATATAATCATTGGTGTCCTCTCATAACACTTTTTAAAGGATCAAAACACTCCAAATACTCTCTCAAACTCACTCTTAAAGATTGGAGGCTAGGGTTTCTACAAGTGTTCTTCAAAGGGCTCAAGAGTCAAGTTTCTCTTTGGAATTTTCTAGTATAAGGCATGCAATCCTTCCCTCATTGTTAGTTCCAACTAAAGGCATGTCTTATTGTGTTTTAAACATGGATTATAAATCATAAATGGTAGTTTTGAAATCAATATTGAGGGTTTTGATACATATTAAATGTTGGTTTAAATTGTGTTTTCATATATTTTTGGTGATGGCTTTCACATGTGAGTGATTGTTGGTTATGGATTAATAAATGGGTCATGAGTAACCCTAAACTTGATGGTTTATGGTTGGTTTTGGTCTTGGTAAAGGTATGCCCTTAACATGTTGGATAAAATGCCTAAGAGAATGTTGTTATTCTATTGTTGAACTTTCATTGGAACTATTGCATGATACGGTTTGGTAATGGAACCCTAAATGGATTTGGATGGTTTTGCATTGTTTTAAACAATTTTGAATGGCATAAATATTTTAAATGGTTGGAATGGTTTGAAATGGTATGAATGGTGTAAATGGTTTGGAATAGTTAAATGGTAAAGCCTTGATGAATATGAAATTGATTTGAATGAAAACCTTGTGGGGTATATGAGAGTCCCCCAAGTGAACGAAATGATGAAATTGGTTTGAATGTTGAATGTCTTGTGGGGTACAAGAGAATCCCCCAAGCAAAGCTTGATAATGAAATAGTTACGGGGTACACGAGAATCCCCTAAGTAAGCTAAATGATGATGTACTTGCGAGGTAAATGGGAATCCCCCAAGTAGACTAATAAATGTAACCTATGGGGTACATGGTACTCCTCTAAGATTGGCTAAGGACATTGCTTGCAAGCTATAGTCAGCATGACAATACCACTATTTATAGCCTCGATTAATAATAATAGAATAATGGTTTGGTTGGTTGGAAATGGCTTTAATTGGGCAATAATGGCAGGGTGTGATAGCTAATTGTGAAGGTACGAGCCCAATGAAAGGACACTGAAAACTCATGTTTGCCAACATGAGGGGTGGTCATCGTGACCGTATATTATACTCTAAGGTACATGGGAATCCTCTAAGTACACTGTACATATGTATCATGGAGAGTGTGGGATACTTGGGAATCCCCTATTCTTATGGTATCTCTGGTTCGTGCGGCTACACGCATTGTAAACCGTTCAGGGGGTTACACTAGACCCATATAGCCCATGGGTGGATTATGATGGTTAAGCTACACATACCCGGTTAATGGTTTTTAAAGGCATGCTAAACTCGGTTCTCTTTTCCGGCATGGTTATATATATATATGTATATATGGTTGTGTGCATATGGTTGGTTTACTTGGTTTTACTGGATGACATTATTTTATCCTTATCCTGAGTGCATGCTAGCGCTCACCCGCCAACACATCTTTGAGTAGATGTATCCCCACGTGATGCAAAAACCGGCCATACTACTCCTCCTGCTCATTAATCGGATTCGGGAACAGTCGGTGTTGGATTGAAGTAGTGAGCTTCCATAGTTCAGAAGTCATCTATATTATGTCATGGATTACCTTACATACTTTCATCTTTAATAGATTTTCATTTTTGGGTATGGTCAGGGGCATGTCCCGACTAGGTACTCTTTGGTTTTGGTTTAGAGGCTTTGTATGGACAACCGTGGACTTGGGTATGGTATGATCATGTTCTATACATGAAAATATACATTGGGTTATTATTTTTGTTTTGGTTTATGGTTTTGGTATGGTTAGTGGTTCGGTTATTGGATGGATTGATTTGGTTGGGTTAGCCTCTGATATAGGCTTATCCCAAAGCCATTACATGGTAATTATGTCGTCTTGTTATATATTTCAAGTTCATTCGACTCAAGTTATATGTGTTGGTTGGTTGGGTTAGGCATCAGGGGCAGTTTTCGGTCCAGGTTGCACTTAAGATTTTCCATTACGATAAGGTCCCAGTTTGGGTCGTGTCATAATCAAACAATTAACGTTAAGCGTATAATGATGTTAGATTCCATATAACTAGGGGTGTCAATAGGGTGTTGCTGTGCGGATTTTTTCTAAACCCACAAATTTTAAAACTGCCCCGCCCTGCATCACCTTTAAACCTGCCCCATACTCATACTCACGTATACTCGCACCGCACCATCCCATATTTTTATTTTTTTCTTTATTGAAAAATGTATAGCTCCATTGAAAA
This sequence comes from Capsicum annuum, assembly GCF_002878395.1. Taxonomy (NCBI): domain Eukaryota; kingdom Viridiplantae; phylum Streptophyta; class Magnoliopsida; order Solanales; family Solanaceae; genus Capsicum; species Capsicum annuum. The sequence continues at coordinate 181,898,722 of NC_061117.1, read as the reverse complement.
CCATAATATTTCCAATACTAGAAAATAGTAACAACCAATGTCTATTATATCACTTTTCACTAAAAACTTGTCAGAAAAGTATCACGTGAACAAGCAATGATCAAATATCAAATTTTCATTTTGATGAATAAGGAAATTAAAAAAGTTCTAAAATTATTTATTTGTAGTGTTATACATGTTGTTTTAAGTATCATAAAATTTTAAGTGAAGAATACGTATAATTTTAGGTAGATTCACGAGAATAATACAAAATTTTAAATTTTTTTTTAGTTTAAACCCACATATACCTGCAACTCGCCTCGCACCATATTATTTTAAAAAAACTTAATTAAACCCTCCCCACACCCATATAGTCTAAAATTCACACCGCTCTACAAAGCCTAAAACCCACACCGCACCCGCACCCGCACCCGCACCGCCCCATTGCCATCCCTATATAATAGAGCTAGTCTGACACCACTTTATAAAACTTTACTTTTAAGACTTGATGACTTATTATTATTATACATGAAATCGAAGGTGAGTTTTCTGTTCATCTACCCTGCTCAAATATAATGTGTAACATCATCGTCAATCTCGCAAACTTGTATTATTGAAGTCAGATACTTTAAACTTCCTTTCTCAGGGATGACTTGTGTCTTAATCCTTACTTCCATATCTTTCACATGAGTTACATCACTGTTGTACTTCAAGTATTAAATTTTAGTCCTACTCAACCCAAATCTTTAGACTTCAAGGTTTTTCTTCAAACCTCCAACCTATCATTGATTTTGTTGTATGTCATCAATCAATACTATATCATCAGTATGCAAATAGAAAACACTATGATACCTCTCCTTGGCTAAGTTGTGTCAGTACATTCATCACCAAGACAAATAAAAATGGGATAAAATTTAATTTTTAGTGCAACCCAATCACGACTGAAAAATGATCTGAGTCTCCTCCCACTATTCTAGCCACTCATGTCTTAATTGTCCTAATATAAGCTATGGTTCCCTTTTAACCTCCAAACATCTATAAAGAACCTCCTCCCTTGGGACTTTGCGGTACGTTTTTTCTAGGTCAATGAATATTATATGTAAATCTCTCTTTCTTTTTCTATATTGCTTCTTTAATCTCCTTATGAGATGTATAACTTTTGTAGTCAAACAACCCTATATGTAGGGGTGTTCATGGTTTGATAATAATCAAACCAAACCGCAAAACAAATCAAACCGACTAAAAAGATTGGTATCTGATTTGATTTGATTTTAAATTTTAAAAATCGATAATATTTGATTTCGTTATAGTTCTACTAAGAAAAAATTGAAAAAATAACCAAACCAAAATTATATATTATATATATAAATTTTATAATTATTTGAATATATAATATTAGTTTTTCATAAATAATTATAAATATTTTATGCCTTTTAATCATTAATTTGGTTTTAGTCTACTTAGTTTACATGCAATACAACAATTTTAAATCTCACTTCCTAAAAAATATGTCCAAACTCAACACTCTAAGTCTAATTAACTAATTGCATATATGTGGTGTGGTGTATTTTCAGTTTTAAATTTTCTTTGCTAAGATATCCATCAACTCTTCAATGGCTTGCCCTTTGATTTTTTAAGACTTGACCATTTTATTTAAATGTGAAGTGAAAGAATCTTGAGAAAATTGAAGAAAAGGTGATATTTAAGTCTTGAATGAAGTATTGGTGACATTGACCAACTTAAAGGCTCAAACATAATTAGGAAACTTAATTAAGTTATTTATGGACTAGATTAATATTTACAAAACTTTCTAATCTTTTCAAAAATACAAATCAACGCTCATCCCTCTCCTCTTCAAATCAACCATCTCTCTCCTTTCTCCACTCTTTCTCAATAGTTTCAACTCTCTCCTAACCAACAATTCTGCAAAATTTCTCCCTCCAATCCCCGGCGACTTCAACGTCCGGCGACAAATAGTTGGGTAAGTTTCTTTTCGACTTTCAACCGTCAATCGACGTGACAGCAGTGCTCTCCAATGGCAACAACTTTGAGTTCTTCATCATCCTATTTCTTCTTTCATTGGTAAAAAAATTATGGCTTTTAAGTTATGAAGAAAAAGAGGAACTTGAGCCAACTTCTCTTCTAGTATTGGTTAACAATTTTAATATGTGTTGCTTAAATTTGAAATAGGAAATAAAGAAAATCCTAATTTCTGGCATTTTTTCTCTACTCTTTCCGGAGTGAAATACAATTTTTTGTTGTTATTGTAGTTCTTATTGTTGAACTGTTCATTCGATTTGTTGGTGTCTGGTGAACTTTTTGAAGTTTAATTTTTTGCTGTTTGTACAAACTAAAAACAACAATATTGGTGTTTTTTATCACTGCTGATGTTCTTGATATGTCTGTTTTATTGGTGTTGCTGGGTTGATTTGTTATTTTTCTTGGTAAAAATGGTGTATGTGATATTAAATGGTGATATTGTTATTGTTCTATTGAATAAAATCCTAGTACTATTTTTTTCTGCATCTGATGCAATAGAGTAACCATCTGATACAATAAAGTAACCATCTGATGCAACAGATGAACATCTAATACAATAGATGGACCATCTAATGTTATAGATGAAAAATCTAACAAATCATTCATCTGTTACGATAGACGATCCTTCTGTTGGAAGAAATCTAAACAATATTGCTAGTTGATAACAGTTCTAATAGATCACCCATATTTTACAATAGATAAATGATCTGTTGCACAGACTAGTCATCTGTTTCAACAGATAAGTAATTTATTTTTATTGTTTCCAATAGATTACTCATCTATTGCAACAGGTTAGTTATATGTTGCAACAGACAAACTACCTGGTGCAACAGATGTGTGATCTGTTGGAAATATTATTTTACTATTGTACATGATAAATTTATTGTTATCCTTTTCTTAACAATGCATTAATCAATTATAGTCTTTTTTATTTTCCTATTATTTTTAGATTATATAGCTTTCAAAAGAAAAAAACTGAATCAAGTCTAAGTAAAGAAACAAGTGAAGTAGCTAGGCTACATCCACCACTCTATGAGCTTGCTTTACAAATGATATCCCAATTAGAAGAAAAAGATAATGAACATGGGGATGAGAAATGTTTCAAAAGAGATGATCCAAATGCTAATAGCCCTTCCACTAAAGAGTTGGTCAAAACCTTCAGCATTGATAGTTATCCTGTGAGAATGTAGTGTGATGATGCCACATATTTAGCTGGTGATTTCATGGTTAAGTCATCCATGGGAAATCTTTCGATGCCCTCCAAAAAATACTTTGAGAACAAAAATTGAATCTTATTTCAGGGATAGCTGCTTTGGGCAATATCTTGATATGCCGGAGGACAACAATTCTCGTTTTCAAATGAAAATGGTATATGATCTTCTAAAGCAGGTTTATGTATGAAAATAAAGATAAGATGGATGAGGTGTGGATAAATTACTATGGCATGCTTGTTTGTTTTGGTTGGAAGGAGTTTGTCATAGTTACTTGACTAAAATGTTATCCTCCTTCTCCTTCTCAAGTTATACCTATTCTAATCCAAAAAGCACCCCGCACACTCAAAAAAGGCAAAGACAAGTCAAGTGATGGTGATGACTTGGTGTCCCTTGTTGGTCCAAGTTTCAAAAACAAAAATTTGATAGAATCATTGAAAGGTAAAAGACTTTCAAAAAAGCACAAACAATCATTGTGCTAGGTTTGGTTTGTACATAATGTTCATTGGGTGAGAGACGTTAACAACAATATACCGCTTAGTTTAATAAAGCTCTCCGAGGATCTGGAGGCATTTAATAGCTATCCATGGGGTTATGAAAGCTTCAAAATGACAGTCAAATATTTGTTAACTCCGTTAACTCCAAAGACAGTCAACTTATATGGCTTTTCATGGTAAAAATTTCTTTTATTATGATTCATTTATTTTTTATTGTATAATGCTTTTGATTTATTGGCATTATTTTATAGGCTTAGCATTTGAAGTCATTCCTCATTTGAGACAACAAGTGAACCATTATGAAGAAGTTTCATGTCCAAGAATCTTGAGATGGTTAGCGGCCAAAATTAATAAAAATACAAAATTTCTTGATCTTTTCAACTCTCTGAAGGAAGCAGTAAGTCTAATTCTAATTAATTTTTTATTTTAATTAATAATTTTTTTTAAATGATTTAATCATCATTGTATTGTATGTACTGATTTGATTTACATTGAGCATCTGTGGCTTGTTCCGACTAATTGAGAGTTGAAGATGCCATTTTTCTTACTTTGCGATCTGTGCAAACTTTATTGGACCCTAAGGTCACTGATAGAATTAAAAGGAATTGTTTGGATTAACAACCATCACAAGAAAAATAATTTTGGAGGATGGGCTTGTTGTTATTGATGGTGATGGAGTTGTTGGTGGTGGCAGTGGTAGTGGTGCTGCTGTTGGGGCTAATGATGATCCTCTTACATTTTTTGAAACAACAAACCACTATGATTATGATTATGATCATACTGGTTATACAGATTTTGCCCCTCCTAGTGAATGTTCTGCATGCAAATATCAAGAGTACAAGGCAAAATATGATGGAGTGATTAATGTTATTAATACATTAACTACTTCTGTAAAGTAATTGACATCTAAGTGGGTGTCATCCCATCAAAGAGGATTTCATATCCATACACTCTATTAGAGATTAAGGCGGCTAAGAGGAAGGAAACAAAATTCCAAGGCATCATCAAGCATCAAAAAAAGAAAAATGAAAACTCCTTTGTCTTTGTCTTGCACTTTTGATCAATGTACAAAGGTCACAAGACAGCAGCATGAGCTGAAGAAGATGAATATATATCATCTGTTCGAATAAACAAACAGACACATATCTATTTCAACAGATGACACATCTGCTGAAAATTATCAAACAGATTTATACATATATTGCAACAGTTGACTAACTTGTTGCATCAGATGCATTATCTGTTGCAACATATGTTCATCTATTTTAGAAAATCAAATAGGTCTTTGTACTATTTTAATTTGTACTAACTGATTACCTATTTGCTGCAACAGATGGGTTATCTAATGGGATAAATAAAACCAAGGCTTTCTACTATTTTAGTTTTTCCAAATAGATGAGTCATATGTTGCAACAGATGGGTCATCTATCTGGACAAATGAAACCAAGGCTTCCTACTGTTTTAGTTTTTTCAAACAGATGAGTCATATGTTACAACAGATGGGTCATCTATTGGAAATTATCATACAACTCCTCCTCCTATTTTAATTTGTCTCAACAGATAATCCATCGGTTGCAACAGATAGATAATCTATTTGGGATAATTTAGGACAGAAGGAAGACATTTTGATTTGCTTAAACATATAAGCTATCTTTTTCTATTTTTTTGTATCTCTGTGATTAGCATTGATAATTCTAGCTTTCCAGATGGATGTCACAGTAGAAGCTACTGTTGAACAGTATAATATCACAGTTGATAATCTATCAACTGCTTCTAAAGATGAAGAAAATGTAGAGCCTGTCAGTCAGGAAGAACAGAAGAATTACCCGTTTGAAGGATTCAACAACTCGAATGAGGCTCAAAAAAAATTAACAAAGTTGATCAACGACTATTCAGAATGAATTGTCAATGGGGTGTTACAGTATCATGTCGGAAGGTACATAAATCATTTATAAAGATATTGATTTATATAATTCTTGTTGTAAAAACATGAAATTAACACATATGAATTATGCAAAAAATAAAATGACGAACACTACAAAGTGAATGAATCGGATCTTGGTTTTGATATGTTCAACTTTGTTGTTGCATATCTCGGAACAAAGAATTGGTTCTATTTGATTTCACAGTCCTAAACTTGCTAGAATGATGAGGTTTAAATGTCATACATCTTACTATTAATACGTTATTTAATTATATATGTATATTAGTTTAACTGTCACATAATTTGAAATATTTGATAATATGTGCAGCACATCAATGTCATTTTTTTACTACCTCCAAAAGAAGGCCAAGCTACAAACACAAGAACAATACAGATACACGATAGGCAATTGTTTGTTCAAAGTTTACATCAATAATGCCTACGATAGGTATTGTCAACAACAGCCGAAAGTTTCTCAAAATGAGAAATGCTTAATCAATTTCATCAAAGGTTTTAGCATTCCAGCTGGCTTACCTTAGAATTTGGTCAATGAAGTGTACATTCTAATCAATTATGGTGATGAATTTCATTCGGTATTAGTTGTCGTAGTTCTAAAAGAGAGGCACATCTGAGTTTTTGACTCGATGTAGGAAAGGAGACGTTCTGGGACATCATCTAAGATACAAAAGTAAGCCAAAATATTACCTACTTATCTTGATATAAGTGGCTTTTAAGACCAAAAGGCTCGTGCTGATTGGTTGACGATTGAAGAATACCAAAATAAAATGCGCAATCCATTTGATGTAGAATATGTTGAAGGAATTGCTCAACAACCCATTGGTAGCCTGTAAGTTTCATGATTATTTCATAAATTTCACAACGCTTATTAATTGCAAGATATGAATTATCTGATTTTTACCAACGCAGGCATTGCGGTCTTTTTGTTGCCGCTTACACCGAGTATTTGAGCGATGGATTACAAGTACAAAATGATGGACTTGATGTTGGATTACTCCGTAAAAGATATACTACTCTTTATGGAAATACAGAGAAGTTAAATCACAGAAACTGTGCGCAAGTGATATTAAAGATCCACGACGACCAAAGCCGAATTCCATAGCACCAAATAAAGAACAACTTGTCCATATTGAGTAGATCTTTATACACTGAGTCTATCAAAGTAATAAACTCACCTCTTCTTAGGAATTGTTAGCATCAAAACATAAATTGTTGATTTATTTGTTAAGATTTGTACCCATAATAATTCTTTTATATTTTATTTATTTGTTGATTTATTTCATGTAATTTCTGAAGGCTTCGATTTATTTTGTTTTTTCTATGAATCTTGTTTTATCCTTAGATTTGAACTTATTACTAGAAATGAAATACTAGATTCAAATATTGCAACAGATAATGTATCTGTTGCAATAGATGACATATCTATTGGAAATTATCTACTAGATTTAGACATATGTTGTAACATGTAGGTCATCTATTGAAAATTATCAAATAGGTATTCCCACTATTTTGATTTGTTCCATTAGATGACCTATCTATTATAACAGATAGACTTAGATATAAACATCTGCATAATGCAACAGAAAATCAATCTATTGCAACAGATAAACTATCTGTCAAAAAAGATAAACTAGACAATTTGTTTCATTATAAAAAATTTAATTTTCATCAAATATAAAAAATTATCCTACATGTAAGTGAAGTGAGTTGAAATAAAAAATTATTATGGTGTTTGTGATTCTACATCTTCTTTTTTATACGTAAGCTCCAAGCATCTAGTTAGTAAGCTCCAAGCATCTAGTTAGTACCCCGTAAGCCCAGACCTCTTGCATATTTTCCACAGTGTTGTCACACAGAAAGGTCAAAGGTCATTGGCTTGGCTATTTCTGTGCCGGTCAACAAACATTCGATGTGTGCAAGTGCGTACGACCCTTATGCGGCACCGATTTCATTTTTTGGAAGGATCATGTCCTCGTTTTGACCTTCAAAATTCCGGCTTTCATTTAACACTTTGACTGGAAAATAATCCATTAGGTTACTCTACCTCAACAAGTTGGGGAACAACTCCAACAGTGGTTGTATGTGGGTGAAAAAATTATCCTCATCGAAGACAGGTAAGTTACAGTCATAAACCTTCACCTTTCCCTCCTCGAGTAGTATCTCAAAAGCCAAAAAATAGTTGGCCTCCACATTCATGACTGCGAGAATCCTCTTTGCTTTGGTCCAGTTCTTACCATATGGATATGGCCTCTTTCCTCTAACATATTTAATCATATCTTTATCCCATTCAAATATTGAAACTACAAATAAAATTTTGGGCCTTTGGAAATTGACGCTAGCACAATGAGCTAATCGTACTTATTCTTAAAATTGTTGTAGAAGTGAAGATTCATTATCCTATTGATAGCATCATAAGCATTCGGGTACGCTAATTTTCTGCCCCTCATGAGGAAGAGAAATTTCATCAGCATACTGTGTTATAAGAAGACAATTTTTAAATAGGTTAGTAATTTTAAAAAAATAAGAAAAACAAAGTGAAAATATGCAATGGATAGACCATCTGTTGCATAAGATTCTCTGAATCTGTTAACAGATTACCCATCTAATTCAAATTGTGCAACAGATGGTATCTATTGCAACAGAACCACCGCTAGTTGCACCAGAATACCCAGTTATTGCAACATATGACACATCTGTTGCGTAGCTTCTTCTTCATGGAGTATATTAGAAGTCTAGGTTAGTAAAAGTAAACTTACCATGTCCATATACAATAGACCTATATCTGCCATCTTTTTGAAGTTTGGGGGGGGGGAAGGTATTCATGGTGAAGATTTTTTAGTGTTGCTTGAAATTTATGGTCTTTCTCAGAACATCCTTTATTTTGGCATCAAGTTCCACATATATGTCCACCTTCTTCAATGGTCCTTGAAATTCAACAGCTTTTGGAGGAGGAGGAGTTGCAATATTTTTTGGTTTCATATTTGAGAGTATAAATCTAATTGCTTTTTTCTTCTTCCTAAACTCTACTGTAGGAGTGTATGGATCTCTCACCTTCTTGGATGGTATGACACCCCTCTTGGATTTTAATTCCTTGACAACTTTAGTGATAGCATCTATTCTTTCAAAGAGTTTATCCTATCTGTCCATGCAGTCTTTGTATTTACAAAGAGAACATGATGGTGAAGAGGGGTAAGAGGGTTGGTGTAAGGGTGAGAGGAGCAGTGTAAGGGGTGATTTCAAATATATTTATTTTTACTTAAGCATCAACAAGCTTATCATTAAGATAGGAAACAGCATGAGCATCAACATGGCTACCACCAATATGAACAACACCCCTAGAAATAGCAGCCGAACTGTTGTAGTAGGTTGGTCATGAAGAGCCTCAACATTAGGCTGGCCTCACCTAACTGCTCTTCTTATGGCTGTTGCTCCATCCAATTCCTTCTTTATTAACTCCACCATTAGGTCTGCTATTGTATCAATAAGACCTAGAGTAATAAAAGAAGTCATTCCCAACTCCTGCTCAGTAGGCACGATCCATGGATACACAACCTAAAAAAAGGATAGATAGTTTAGATGAAATAATAATTTGCAGTTAGTTAGGTAATATGTTAACATAGACAACTTATTCAACAAATGATCTCTATGGTGCAATAGATGATTCATATGTGGCAACATATTAACCACTTATTGCATTAGATTACCCATCTGTTGCATAAATTACAGTAGATGAGTAATTTGTTAAGTCAGGTTCAGAAAACCAAAGCAACAAATGGGTAATCTGTTGTGAAAAATGACTCATCTGTCGCAATAAATTACCAATTTATTACACCAGACTGGTAATTTGTTAAGATAAATGCAATAGATTACCAATCTGTTGCAACATATGAATCCTTTATTTTAATATTTTTCTTTGAGTCAAATTATTTTACTTGAAAAAAGACTTATTGCATCATCCGAATGGTTAAAAAGATCATCCTCCTTAATTCTTATGTTACTGTTTGCAGCCAACCACCTAAGGATCCTTGGATGAGAAACCTCATTCGAGTAAGCCTTGACCTGCTTTGAGAGGAAGGAATGACTTCAAATGACCAAGCCTAAAAGATGTAAAGATGAAGCAAACCAAAAAAAGTCATAATAATTATTTAATATAAACTAATGCAAGAGTATACAAATAGTGATTAAATTTACCATGAAAGCCCAAGGAAATCCATACAAGGTGATCGTCCTTGGGGATAGCTTTGTCAGTAAATAATTTACAGTCAACTTATGTTGTCATATCCCCAGGGATAATTGTTGAATTTCTCAGGATCCTCAGCAAGCTCCAACAAATCATCTTCTATGACTTTATTAACATCTCTGGCCAATATAACGGAATGGGCAAACCAAACTAAGCATAATTTTTCCTTGTACTTCTTTGGTATGGCTTTTTCCTTGAGATCTTGTAACAATTCTGTGGCTTTGTATCCACGTACAGCAATGTCCAATAGTTCGTTTATTTTTTCCTTGCGTTTGTTAGTTTTTTTGGGGGGTCGCTTGGACAATGCCTTGTATTTATTTGATTATGGTGGTTTGGTTGTCCTGCTTGCGTTGGACTTTTTTTGGGGTGTTTCCTTGATGGGTGGTTCTTTTGAACGATTCCATCTTAAGCCTGTCACTATGGCAAACTCTTTAATGCCAAAACAAACCAGCATGCCACAGTAGTTGATCCAGATTTCATCCATCTTTTTGCCTCCCCTCCTTCAAATCCTTACTATCCCCTACATACTTGATCCTGCGCTTGAGAAGTCCATATACCATACTTATTTAAAAACGGGCACTTCTGTCCTTAGGCAGCTTAAGAAAGTGTCCAAAGCAGCTCTTCTTAAAAAATTCATCTAGTTTTTCCTTCTTCATAGTATTCCTAAAGTCATCAAAAGGTTTCCCCAACTGAGATTTAAGTACAAAATCACCAGTCAGTTCTGCAAGGTGATCTATCGACATCACAACTTGAAACCTGTCAATACTAAAAGTTTTGACAGGATCATGCTAGGATTCAAATCTTAATTCTTGCCCTATTGGTGAGCACTATCATCATGTTGATCATCATTATCTTACTCATTTTCTACTTCCTACTCTTCTTGCTTATCTTCTTCTTCTTTCTCCTCATTTTTATTTTCCTCACCAAGCTCTACATACCCTTCTCCACCTCACTCAACATCGTTTTCATAACTTTTCTCCGCTTCACTTTTTTCTAACTGAGATTGTTCAGGAAGTTCCTCCAAATCCATCTGTACTCTAGCCTTTTTTGTTAGGTGGTCAAAAGTTGATCCACTTTTAGTTTCTTTTCTTTTGGGGGAGACATCTTTTAACTACAAACAATAGAAAAATAAAAAATAAATTACAATTGATGTATAATTTTTTTAAAAAGTAAGACAAATTTCAATAAATTTTTATACGCCACATCACAAAAAAGAATTCCAATAGATAACCCATCAATTGGAAATCATCTGTTTGAAGAGCTATTTAATATCTCCTAACAAATGTTCCGACTGTTACAACATATGGACCACCACCACCAATGCCACGAAAACCACCAACACCAACACAATTGCCACTAAGACCACCAACACCACCACCAACACCAACACCAATGCCACCACCACCACCACCAATGCCACCAATACCAACAACACCACCACCAATGCCACCAATACCACCACAATCACCAATGCCACCAATACCAACACCAAGACTACCACTACCAACACCACCAATGCCACCAACACCACCAATAATACCACCAATACAACCACTACCACCACCAATACCACCAATATCTACCAATAATACAACAAACACCATCCAACAATACCTTAAAATTCAATGAAACATTGTGAAAAAAATTAGAATTTTCTTGGGTTCTTCCTACATTTTTAGCATCAAAACTCAAAATTGTTAACCCATTCTTGAAGATAATAGGACTAAAAGTCTTATTTTTCATCATTAACTAAAAAGTTCTAATTTTTAGAAAAAGGAACAAATGTACAACTCTTCTCGAACTCTGTTACCTACGAAGACAAATAAAATGATAGATGCAAGTAAGAATAAAGTCAAAATTAACAACTATGTGGTCGAAAATGGGAAGAAAATCAATCCATTATGAAGGGTTGAGCAATATATTGAGTAGTTGTTGTTTGTATTATTGAGAGAGAGAAAAAAAAGAACTAGAGATTTGAAATGATGAAATATTTTTTGCGCAAATGAATGATTTGTATGGGTTGATTTGTACTTTAGAAAAGAATGATAAGTTTTAAAAATGTTGATTTGGTCCGAATTGATCTTAGTTAATTTACAAGCAGTGGTGGCTCAAGCATACCACCTGCGGGTGATATCACTCGGGTTTTACTCGATATAGCCTTAAAGAATCTTTTTGATAGTCAGTTTCCTAAAAGGTTGTTAGGTTTGGAGAGAGATGGGACCGGTTATATAATAGGGGAAGTAGATGCAAGTTTTTTCTTTCAACAGCTGGCCAAATAACTATAGGATCATCAGTCTACTCTACCTCAATTCACCATTTTGAACCTTATACGGAAGGTTTTTTTTTAAAAGAGATAAATTTTAACAGTTTTATCATAATAAATTGTATTAAGTTCAATTAGAACACTGATGAATTTAATATAAGATTAATAATAAGTTAAATCGATTTAGGTATTTCAAATAATAATTTAATACGAATTGTTTCAACTCAGGTTGATCGATTAACGACTCGGGTCAGGAGGAACGCAATACCAATATCATGCAATTACAAGGATTCAATTGAAATTGTAGTTGTAACTATGAACTCATCCATAATTCTAGCTAAATGAATTTAAATATTATAAATAATAAGTTAATACGAATCATTTTAACTTAGATTGATCGATTACGACTCAGGTAAGGAGGAACGCAATATTAATATCATGCAACTACAATGACTCAGTTGAAATTATAGTTGTGCCTATGAACTCATTCATAATTCAAGCTAAATCAATTTAGGTATTTCAAATAATAAGTTAATGCGAATCGTTTTAACTCAGATTGATCAATTACGACTCAGGTCAAGAGAAATGCAATACCAATATCATGCAATTGCAACGAGTCAAATAAAATTGCAGCTGGACCTATGAACTCATCTATAAGTCTAGCTAAATAGATTTAGGTATTTCAAATAATAAGTTAATACAAATCGTTTCAACTCAGATCGACGACTTAAGTCGGGAGAAATGCAATACCAAAATCATGTAATTACACTGACTCAATTGAAATTGTAGTTGTAACTATGAACTCATCCATAATTCTAGCTAAATGAATTTAAATATTTCAAATAATAAGTTAATACGAATCATTTTAACTCAGATTGATCAATTACGACTTAGGTCAAGAGGAACGCAATATCAATATCATGCAATTACAGTGACTCAGTTGAAATTATAGTTGGACCTATGAACTCATCCATAATTCTAGCTAAATCAATTTAGGTATTTCAAATAATAAGTTAATACGAATCATTTCAACTCAGATTGATCGATTACGACTCAAGTCAAGAGAAACGCAATACAAATCATGCAATTACAACGAGTCAATTAAAATTATAGCTAGACCTATGAACTCATCTATAATTCTAGCTAAGTAAATTTAGGTATTTCAAATAATAAGTTAATATGAATCATTTCAACTCAGATCGACGACTCAAGTCAGGAGGAACGCAATACCAAAATCATGCAATTACACCAACTCAATTGAAATTATAGTTGGACCTATGAACTCATAAATAATTCTAGCTAAAATAATTTAGGTATTTCAAATAATGAGTTAATAATAATCATTTTAACTCAGATGACGACTCGGGTCAGGAAAAACATAATACCAACATCACGCAATTGCAGCGACTCAATTAAAATTGTAGTTGTACCTGTGAAATCATATATAATTCTAGCTAAATCAATTTAGGTATTTCAAATAATAATTTAATATGAATTGTTTCAACTCATATTGATCGATTAGTGACTCAGGTAAGGAGGAACGCAATACCAACATCATGCAATTGTAGCGACTTAATTGAAATTATAGTTGAACCTATTAAATCATCCATAATTCTAGATAAATCAATTTAGGTATTTCAAATAATAAGGTAATACTAATCGTTTTAACTCAGATTGATCGATTGACGACTCAGGTTAGGAGAAACGCAATACCAACATCATGTAATTGCAACAACTCCATTAAAATTGAAGTTGGACCTATGAAATCATCCATAATTCTAGCTAAATCAATTTAGGTATTTCAACTAATAAGTTAATACAATTTTTTTCAAATCAAATTGATTGATTGACAACTCAGGTCAGGAGGAACCCAATACCAACATCATGCAATTGCAGCGACTCAATTGAAATTGTAGTTGAACCTATGAACTCATCCATAATTCTAGCTAAATCAATTTAGATTGTAGTTGAACCAATGAACTCAATTGAAATTGTATTAAAATAGATGTTCAACCTATTGCAACAGATGACTTATTTGTTGTAAATTATCAAATAGACGTTGCCATCTGTTGCGACAGATGACTGAGCTATTGACAATTATCAAATAGATATTTAAATCTATTGCAACAGATGACTTATCTATTTTAAAATCTTTTTTTATTTTAAAGCAATTTTCTATCTAAAATAAAAAAGATAAAATACTAAGGTGGTAAAAAATATTTCTTGGATAACTTAAAAATCACCTCCTTGAGTTGTCTTATCTTGTCTTTTCAATGTCATCATCTCCTCGTGTCCCTCAAAGTTATTAATGAATATTTAAACCCATCTCTAGAATTATCTCTCCTTCAATCATAAATTAATTCATCTCTCTTCTTCCTTTTTCTCTCATCTTCAGGGTAATCACAATCATCTCCTTTTTTTCTATCTTTTCTCTCCTCTTTTGCATGAGGATCCTTTTGGATCTCAACCAATCTATATCTTTTCTCGACTGAAATTGGTGTTTTGATCCCTTTGCGTATGACATTGCAGGTGTGTTTACTATTCCCCTTTCCTTCTCGTCTTCTTCTTTGCATGTTAAATTAGTTATTTACATCTATTATTTTTATTTATTTAACCATATCCTATTTATTGAGAAAATTAAGAGAAAGATAACTTTTAAGTCTTAAATGAACGAATTGTTGTTGATGTTGTTGGTGGTGTTAGAACATAAGGTGTTGGTGTGTTGATGGTGTTGGAATACATAGTGTTGCTTCTTTGTCGTTGATGTTGTTTTTTATGGTGGTGGTGGTGGTGCAACAGATTCTTCAACTATTGCAACTGATAAATCAACTATTGAAATAAATCCAATAGCTCTTTCAATAGATAACCCATCTATTGCAACAGACAGAGCAACTGTTGGAATAAATCAAACCACTAGTAAGGCTGGTTTGATTTATTTCGATAGATAACCCATAAGTTGCAATATGTCGGCCATCTATTGCCATGGATGCATCACCTGTTGTAATAGATGGCTTATTTGTTGAACAGATGGAGAATCAGTTACAACAGATGGATCATCTGTTGGAGCGCTTGTTGTAATGTGTTGTACTTATTCAATTTTGTGTTATCCTTTTTTAAAATTATGCAGACATCGATTGTAATGTTCTTTTTGTTCTTCTAATGTTTAACATCAATTGTTTTTCTCTTATTTGTAGATATAAAGAAGTGAAAGTTGATTAACTTTTGCCCGACCAACACAAAATGCTAGAGTAAAGATGGGTTCGAAGGAATAAGCTACTTGCAGATAGAACCACTTCATATGTGGGAGGTATGTATTACTGATCATGTTATTACTAAAACACACATAGAGTACGCTGATTTTATGAATGCAGTTTTTTCTGATTAGGCAATGATCATTCAAACAAGATATATGCAATTTTACAATTAAGTTTGATAGGTTCGAACTGATAAGGCTGAGGGACCTTGTAGGTGGTGTTGATATCCTGTTATGGTTTAATAATGATTTTGCAAATGTTTATATGTCAATTTTGGTGAAGGGATCAAGTTTTGGTGGCATTGTAAGAAGATTCAATAGTGATTAGACTGATTTTAAGGGTTCATGGACTTTTGAAAGGCCTCTAAAGCGGCAAACTACTGCAACCAAGAACAAAAACCAATATAGTTATTAGCCTAGCCCAAATTTATATGGTTGGGTTACTTAGGGTGATAATTATACAACAAAAGGTGCGGTAGGAGAATAAATGTGAAGGAAAGGGGTGTTGATGAAGGTAATATCATCTCAGACCTTATTAAAAAGGAAACACAGGGTACCAAGAAACACGTAGCGAATCTGGCTAATGAAATTGACTTAAAACATGAGAAATTTAAATCAAGTGCAAATATGAAAGAGTATCCAAAAAATAATCCGTCAGTCGTCTCTCTCAAAGAAAAATATTGAAGTTAGACACTTTGCTAGGGAACTATGACTAGTTAGCATGGTTGGAATGATCACCTCCAGAGAAAATAACAGAACACCACGAAAGCAGCTTTGCAGGTACCGAGGGTTGAAATGATGTACAATAAAGAATGAAAACTTGTGCCAAGAACTTCTGAAGTTAAAATAAGTAATCAAGACAAGGCGGCAATTTTAGAAGTTACACTTGTATCTTAGACCTTCAGTTTGTGTTTTGGTCACGTCAGTCGCAGTAAAAACAAAAAGGCTTGGGATTTCTGCCCAAATTCAAACCTTTTTGTTTCCACTACTATTGACCTGATCAGAACCACAAACAGAAGGCATGAGATGCAGGTTAAAATTCAGAAATTTCTGATTTGGCTTGATTCCTTATTTTAACTTCAGATGTTCTTGGCGTAAGTTTTCTTTCTTTACTGTACATCCTTTCAACCCTGTGCGACTCCTTGCGGAAAATTGAAAGGTAGATTCATGAACTTCAGTGGGAGTTGGGTTCCATGAGAGAAAGGCTGAAGAGGGCCCTACTGCTGTCGGATGACAATTGACCAGTTGGCAACAATAACAACAACAACAACAACAACAACAACAATAATAATAATAATAATTAGGTTATGTTTTTCTTTTAGCATATGTATTTTTTTTATTATATCGGATCTACCTAAGGTAGGAACCTAATGTATGTTTTATTTTTTATTGTATATTTATATATAATGAATTCAAAAATCTATGTATGTTTTGATCCACTTTGAATTTTTAATTCTTATTTATTTTTCATTTTATCTATTCCTTATTCTCAATATGTCGACGGTCGGAGGTAGGTATTGAGAGTTTGTTGTAACAGATGGACCATATGTTGCAACATATGGTTAATCTGTTGCAATAAATGGATCATATGTTGCGGCAAATGGATGTAAGAGTTGCAATAATTCAATAAAAATGGTTATATTATTGAAAAGCTAAAAGACATGACTTTTCATAATAATAAAAAATTCATCAGTTAGATTTAATTATGGTTTTTAACAATAATCGAAATGTCACCAATTAGATTTAATGAAGGAGGTGAACAGTTGTGACTTTTTTCTTACATATTCAGATTCAATCCTTATAAATAGATCTCTCCATACTTATTCATTCTACTCCGCTTAATTTAATTCTTGTATTTTGTCTTTCGTATTACATCTTCAACCACTTCTCTTCAAAGATCAAATTTCGTTCTCTTTGAGGTAAGTTTTTTTTGTGTGTAAATCTATCAGTTAGTAGTATTCATTGTATTACATCCACACTCTTTTCTTTACTTTTGTATTTATATTTTTTGTCAATTCATGTGTGTTCTAGATATGAGTGATCCTGTTTGGGACATTGCTATTCTGTACGACACCGTGCGGAAACTTCAGAGGCAAGTTAATGAACTCCAGCAGGAGTTGGCCATTGTGAGAGCAAGGATGCTCCGAAAGACTCGCAAGCTATGGAGGGCCCTGCAGCTGTCGGTTGACAATTAGCCGGCTGAGAATAATAACAATAATAATAATAATAATAATAATAATTAGGTAATGTTTTTTATTTTAGCGTATGTATTTTTATTTTTCTATATCAGATATACCTACCTAATGTATTTTGTTTTTTCTTAATGAAAAATTTATGTTTGATCGAGTTTGACTTTTTAATTCTTATTTAATTTTTATTCTGTCTATTTCTTCTTCTCAACAAACATGTCAATGGTTGGACATAAGGAAAAATTTTGAATTCAGTAGCAATAGCAGGAGTTTTAAGTCCTTTCAACAGATGGACCATCTGTTGAAATAGATTAGTCACCTATTGGGTTTGTGGCAGGAATTGTCCTGTGTTGCTCCAATTGATTACCCATCTATTGCAATAGATTGGTCATTTGCTAGAGGAACACATTCCAATTTGATTAACTACTTTGTATTCTTCCAGCAAAATGTCTATCTGTTGTAATAGATGGGTAATCTGCTGAAAATAATTTTGTGGACTATTGTATTTTGTTTTTGTTTTACCTCTTTTTATTGATGCACAAGTTAATAAAAAAGATATTTTACATAATAAATAATAACATTTGTATTCACAATAATGAGTTAAAAATATCAAAGTTCATAACAAACAATAACACAAGTTTTGTTATTACAACGATCATGGTGGATTACGATCCGGGCATGTAGTTCTTTTATGGCCAGTGTTCTTACATACGAAGCACTTGTTTTTTCTTGATGGGAATGATTCTCCGACTCCACGCCTCCTCTTATATCACCTTCTTTTCGATTTGATTGTGCTTGGGTCAATATATGAAAGAGGTATTAATCTCTTCAAAAGCTCTACAGGAATAACCCAAGATTCTTTGGGAGGCAGGCACCAGATTAATATTCTCACTATATATCATTATATATACTTCCACCAAATAATATAAAGACAAGCACTCATAAATTTTATTTCTATATTGTGCACCGTATTGGAATGAAAGCTCTGCCATAGCATGTGGACAGGGTATTCTGTCCAAGTCAAAAATTCTGCGCATACAAGATCTTGTTTGAAGATTGATTGTGGCAACATCACTATGACCATCGATACTGAACTTGTCATCTACTATGTGATGAGGAAATAACCTATTCCCCAAACTAGTGTTCATTGATATTTGTTTTTCCACTTCTAGAATAAATCTGGTTCCTGTCTTAGCAAACTGCACAGCTTTTGTGAAATAATTTTCCATACTTCTTGTTTATTTCATCAAATAGCGTCACGATGGAAAATTCTCTTTCAATGCCAAACAATGAATTCACCGATTCAATTATGTTTGACGTCATAATGTTATACCTATACAAAAGAATCACTTAGTACGACATCATACTAAACTTGTAACTCAAACATGACATTAAATTCATAAGAATATACCTATTTGTCGGACAAAATTCCCAGCTCCACCTTTCGAAACCAACACGTATGAGATGTTCAGCTGCCTTGGGATGTATATTCATTATTTGATTGAAATGGTCAAAAAACTCATCTCTATTATATGTTTTAGCTGCTCTATAAAAAAGGGTCATGACTATTTCATTGTAAAAGTTGTTTCGAATATTATCTCCAAGATGTCTCATACAACAACCAAAGTGAACTGAAGTGTAGAAAATAAAACCTATCTTTGTGATACTTGGATGCCTATTCGAAAGAAAACACAACTCTTCGGTATCTTTGATGCATCTTTGCATTTGTTCATAAAAATATCCATACGAGGTATCACATTCCTTGTTCGCTACACAAAAAGTGATAGGAAATATGTGCCTCTCCACATCCTGTGCCACTGCCGCTAACAAAACTCCATTATACTCGCTCCTCAAGAAAGTCCCGTCGATGGCTATGACTTTTCTCAAATATTGAAAACCAAGAATCCAAGCACCATAGAATACAAAAAAGTACTTAAACCTTCCATTTTCATCAACATGCAGTGTCGTATTACTTTTGAGATTTGTGGACTCAAGCATCTAACGGTAGGCATCGACGACTACATACCCGTGCTCGTGTATCCCCCTAACCAAGTCCTTGGCAATCCCCATGGACATATATATATTCTAATAACTTACCGTAACACCCAATTCTGTAAGGAGTTAATTGACCATATCACTTGTATAAGGGCCTTTTCCACTGAGGAATCTATCCTAGAAATATTGACCGAGGATCTCTGTCGTGGTGTGAGGATTTTGGCCTGTAATGTGCTTCGAACCACATGTGTGATACTTTTATAAACATTAATGACAAATTTGTCAGAACTTAAGTATTTCACAGCCCTCAACCACCACTTACAGTTCGAATTAACACATCTGAAGGAAAAGACTTTGCTCGAATTAATCACCTTATTTAGTCTGAAATCTTTTTTCAAGCAAGTAATAAACAAAGAAGTAGATAGTTCTTTCTTATCCTTGAATGACATTCCCTTGTAAAAGCCAATCTCGTCATCTTGACGATGCCCTGCCTATGTTGACTGAGAAGAACTGCCCACCGTATTGCTCGCAACAACAGGCGTAGGTGTTTGATCATCATCTGAAATATTTATGTCCAGATCATCTAGCTTAGCATCAAAGATGTCTTGTTGTTATTCTTCTTCTACATTCTATTTCTCATTCTCTCTCAATCTTTCGACCATATACACCCTTAACACCGGCCTAGCTGAATCACTAAGATAAGCACGCAATCGAACTTGATCGGTTGTCTTAAAAGGTAGTACCCTTTGATTTTCAAAGGAGCTGTGCATGTAGCTGATGACAAGTTCTTTCGGTTGACAATTCAGTCCACAATATCTGATGATTAATTTCACAAAATCATCATACAAAATATCACTTTGGACTTCATAGCTATCGCCTCTAGCATTTCACCCTCCTTCCAATGCCATACATATTGATTGCTCTTCTCGGTCCATTCACCATGACAATCCACGCCTATTGTTATTGATTCCTCCATTAATGGTACCTAAGTGAAGACATTTATTGAAAAAAGTTAATAATGACATTATATTATAATTAATATTGATTTTATAGTGTTGTAACATGAACCCCAACAGATGAGTAATCTGTTACAACATGTGAATAATACGTTGCAACAAGTGTGTTATATGTTGCAATAGATGACTCGTCTGTTGGTAATTTATGTTACAGTACTATAGAACCTGAAGCTGATTTTAATGAATAAGTCATCTGTTGAAATATGTGACTCATATGTTACAAAAGATTATACATTTGTTGCAACAGATGAAGTGCCTGTTGGGATATATGTTATAGTACTAAAGAACCTTTGAAGTTGATTCCAACAGATGAGTAACATGTTGCAACGGATAACTAACCTATTAAAATAGATTGTTCATATGTTGCAACAGACGACTCATCTGTTGGAATCGAGTTCAGGTTCTGTTGCAACGGTGACTAATCTAGTTCAATAGATGACTCCTCTGTTGCAACAGATAACTAGTCTTTTGCAACAGATGACCAATCTGTTTGATTCAGTTACGGCACTATAGAACCATAAACATGAATCCAACATATGAGTCTTCTATTGCAACAGATGACTCATTTGTCGTAACAATTGAGAGATTTATTAAAACAGATGGCCCATATATTGGATTTGTGTTCAGGTTCTATCGTTGTTGACAAAACAGCTCGGTAGCAGTGTACCCAGATGACAAATTCAACTAAAAATCATAATTTTACTTACCAAAGTCACCTATGAAGTAATGCCATAGTGATGTACCAAACAAAATTTGACCTAAAAAATTAGTCAAGTAGCAGCAGTAGCGGTAACAACAACAACAATGGTCAACAAGAAGAAGATGATGATGATAATGAAGCAGAAGATGATGAATAAAGCAGCAGCAACAATGAATAACAAAAATCGTGAAGAGAGAGAAAACAACAATGAATGAGAAGAGAGAAAAACACGCATTTTTCATCCGTTTTCTGTTATATTAGGTAAACATTTGGATCAAAGTGTAAATTCAAAAACTTATGGTCTATTCTCAAACTTTCCCAACTTTTTTAATCACTAATAAAGTAATTGTCACCAACACTCAATTATTAAAACTTGTCACCTACCCTACATTTTAAAACTAGTTTGTCACTTTTAATAAAATTGCCCAAGAATCCGTACATTTTTGCAACTTAAACATGCTAAAACTTTTAAATAGTGTTGAAAAATAATAAAAGATTCATATACATTGATTTTGTGATAGTAGATAGAAATTTATTGATTCCTACCATTCATTTGAAATTGTTGACTCATGTTCCGTTGTTTTACTATTGTCATTTATCGTTAGCTAATTATAGACTGAACCAAACCGACAAGAACCAAACCGATGATTTTTATTTTATTTGATTTTAGAATTTTAAAAATCAACTTAATTAATTTGGTTATAGTTTTAATAAAAAATCGATCCAAATCGAATCATGAATACCCCTACTAGTATGAATGCAAGTTATACATTTATATAAAAGTTTTTGATTAGATACAAAGTTAAGAGAAAATAAATGATTTTTATAATTTGTGATCTAAAATAAGTTATATGAAAAATGTGAAGCTATAAATATGTCACCAGAGTAAGAAAAAGAGTTTACAGTTAAGTTTTACTAAAATATAAACATCTTTTTAAATGGACTATAAAAGAAATAGAATCATATAAAACTGAAAAAAGGAATACATAGTTAATTACGGTAAAGGGGCAACAATGCCCTCGTGTCACGTATGAAATCAATTTGTAGTAATTCCGGGCCACAATGCCCTCATGTCAACAGTAGCTCAGTAATATATACACAGAGAAAAGATGCAGAGAAAAAAAAGTTCATGATTGTAAAAGAAAGAAAATATTCAAATGCCCCCCAATCTATTATCGAATTTTCAACTACGTACTTCAATTTTACGGAAATTTTATCATCCTGAGTTATTTAAACCTTAAATTATTATCCTCTTAAAAATTCACACTCAAATATGTATTAAGAAGTGATTAACACACACCTTCAACGTAATATCACATAATTTTTACGTAATATTATATTTTTATTAAAAAAAATATATTTTTCTTTGACATATCTACTTTTTCTTTTTTTCTCTTTCCTTTTTCATTCTCTTTTCTCTTTTCTTTTCCCCTCTTCTCTGCAACCTCCTTGGTTTAACCCTAGATATGTTGATGATATTTATGCAAAGTTGTTTGAGTCTTCGTTGTTGGGGGCGACGACAACAACGGTGGCGAGGGAGAGTAGTAATGGGAGGAGGAGAAAAGATAGGGATAAATTTTTTAGGAGTAAGACAAAAGGTGGAGTGGAGTTTTTTGATATGAGAAATTCGAGAACTAAAGGAGGTGGATTGAGAAAGGCGGCGTCGGTGGAGAATGAATTGTTGTGTAGTTTGGAGGATTTGTATAAAGGAACGAAGAAGAAGATGAAGATTTCTAGGACTGTTTGGATTTATTTAATCCCAACCTTTATCCCTCTTGTAATTTTATTTTGGATTTGCTTTTCCTTTTAGTTTCTTTTGGTGATAATTGCTACAAAAAAAAATTATCTTTGTGTTGAATTTTGAATTTTCTTTTTGAAGTTGAATAACTAGATTTTTGTTTGAGTTTTGTGCTTGGGAACTTTAATGAAATTGAAACATAGAGAGACTTATTAGAGATAAGGAAGATAAAATATTAATCTTGAACATCATTGATGAGTTCTTGAAGTTTTTTATTTTGTGAGAGAGAAGAAGAAGAAAGAAATTGAATAAAGAAAAATAATAATTCAAATTATATGTATTTATATAAAGAAATATTAAAAATAAAATTTTAATATGTAATTATCGTACTCTCTCTCAAAAAGAGTGAAATGCACTCACTTTGTCACCTCAGTGTTTGGAAACAAATAATTTCATTTTAAAATATTCAAAAGGGTGATAGGATTCTTGTGAGGTTCGAGTGTGTAGATAGGATTCCTATGAGGTTCGAATGTGTAGTTGATATTTCGGGTTTGAAGTGTTTTTAGACTATTTTTTTAAAAGAAAAAAAAAACTAAAAGGGAAATTTCGACAGGTGGTGTTTTTAATCACTTTAAAAACTATTGTGCATGTGTAAGAAGTATAAGTGTTTAACCCAAAAAAAAAAAAGTATAAGAGTGAAGTTAATGATAGTGTACCAAAAGCAAAGAAATAGTAGGTAACTAGATAGGTATGCCCGTGCGTTGCGTGCGTTGCACGAACCCAACGCGTATAGTAGAATAAAATGAACCCAACGCTTATAGTAGAATAAAAAGAAGATATAACAACAAGGAACTATTCCGTTTGATTGGATCAGTTGATAGAAATGATTCCAAATGTATGTTTTATACAATCATGAAAATAACATACTACCGGATGCTCACATTTACATATGATACTGATTGTTGTCTATTTACATTGCTAGGGTTAATATTTGTAAATTCTACAACAGTGGATGCAGTTGTTGCTGTGATCAATCTCTCGAGTATTCATGTTAAATTAGATTTAAAGATTATATTAGTTAAGAAGTTCAGAATGTGCTGATAAAACAAATCTTTATTCACTGAAAACAAACACAATAGCTATTAGAATAAAAGTTCCAATAACCTAAGTTATTATTCAGAATGAATATCCATTTGTAAAATTGAATGAATTACATTGTAAGTAGCATTCGTAACACTGTATGTATCTTTGTTTTAAAAATGTTGGATAAACATTTACCTACCTATTGGCAATGTAGCTATGTAGCTGGATTGTTGTGAAATATTGATAACATTGACATACATAGATATTAACAAAGTGAAACCGCCTATGATGAAAACCAAATGTCAAAGCCAAAAATAACCACCTGTGACAAGCCCCAATATCAGTGTTTGCATACGTCAATTTGAAATCAAAGGCTCATTTAAAGGACAAATAATTGCAAGCCAATAATTTTCCCAGTCGCAATTCTTCCATGCAACAAGTAGCTGCTAGTGTGTCGTAGTCAAGTTGATTCGCAAAAACAAAAGTGAACACTTAAGCATCATGGGCTACGTAGTAAGCCTAGCAGTAATGCTACTTTTATGAGAATGTGGCCCATTCGGCCAGCAGGTAAAAGATCAAGTGAAAGATGCGTACCGAGCAAAGAAACCATGTATCCTTTTGCGCCTCATGTTGCTGGGCTGGTAAGTGCTCTTAGGAAACAGAAGCATCCCACTCGATGAAGAATGATCAACAGCATGAACAGATATAGAAGAACGATGCAGTAATTCATGAAAAACCATGTTAATTATAGAATACATTGTATTCAAGTCTCTGATGATTTAAATGGATAGTAATGAAATGAGGGATCGCGCCAAAAGTAAAGGACACGGGAAGAGAAAGAACTATGTAAGCTAGCATGACTAAGAGAGGAGGGACAAAACTTGAACTGAACTAAGTGTATTAGAGACAATCTTCAACAAGTTTTGACAAGAGATAGTGAGATTCAAGAGGTATGAAGACATTATTTCGATCAATTGCCTAAAACAAATTGCAAGGGTGCCTTACATATAAGGTAAACTGAAACGCTGGCTAGACTCGTAAATTAGGTATAGTAAAAGATGCCATGAAAAATATAAGGATTAGAGAAGCATGTGATCCAAATGGTATCCAAACACAAGTTTGTAATGTCCTGAAGACGTTGGAGAAAATGGCTAACCAAGTAAGTCAATGTTACATTAAATAGAGTGCCTTAATTCGATAAATTCCAATGCAGAATACATTCAAAGATGTGGACTATTGTGGTATAAAACTTAGTAGACATATGTGAAACTTTGGAGAGAGCGATAAGCATAAACTTAGATACGTTACAAGGGTCACAGAAGAATCCCCATCAATTTGGATTGGTCAATGCAATTTGAAGGATGAAATTTAACCGACTCTCTTTACTTCCTTTTTCCTTTTTAGAAAGCTTGATATATACTTTGGATTCACTGTCCATTTGAGAAAGTTAGGGTATAAGGTAGAACTACTATAAAAGGGTGGGGTAAGGATGAAATAGAATCAGTAACTAATAAGTAAAGATAAACAACAACAACAAACCCAGTATATTCCCACATAGTGGGGTCTGGGGAGGGTAAAATGTACGCAGTCCATACCACTACCCCCGAAGGAGTAGAGAGGTTGTTTCCGATAGACCCCCGGCTCAATACAAAAGACCGTAGACCAACAGTCGTGCATGATAAAGAACAAAGAACCAACATCCACAAAAATAAAGTATAATTAACCAAAAGGCAAGCAATATGCTAAAGTAACAAAAGAACCAACATTCACAAAAAAAAAACAGTATAATTAACAACCCAAGGACCCCCTCCCCCATAACTGGAACTCCCAACCAAGCTATCCTTAAACCCCCTAACTACGGACTACGACTCGACCACCCACCTTAGCCTTCTAGTTTAATACTCTTCCTCCAAACCTTCCTATCTAGGGTCATGTCCTCAGTAAGCTGTAACTGTTCCATGTCACGTCTAATCACTCCTCGCCAGTACATTTTTGGTCTACCCCTACCCCGCTTGAAACCCTCCAAGGCCAACCCCTCACATCTACGGACTGGGGCATCCGTGCCACTTCTCATCACGTGGCCAAACCATCTCAACCTCACTTCCCGCAACTTATCCTCCACCGAAACCACTCTCACCTTCTCCCGAATAGTCTCATTCCTGACCCTATCCGCCTTCGTAAATCCACACATCCAACGCAACATTCTCATTTCCGCAACCTTTTACTTTTGGACGTGAGAATTCTTAACAAGCCAACACTCCACCTCATATAACATGGCCGACCGGACCGCAGCTCTATCGAATTTACCTTTAAGCTTAAGAGGCACCTTCTTATCGCATAAAATTCCCGAGGCAAGCCTCTATTTCGTCCAACCTGCCCCAATACGATGGGAGACATCCTCATCAATCTCTCTATTCCCCTAGATCATAGACCCAAGATACTTAAAATCATCCCTCCTACAAACCGACTGCAACTCCAACTGCACCACCACATTGTCCTCTTGCCTCAAGTCGCTAAACTTGCACTCTAAGTACTCCGTCTTGGTCCTACTCAACCTGAATCCTTTAGATACCAGGGTCTGTCTCCAAACCTCCAACTTATCATTAACACCTCGGCGCGACTCATCAATCAAAACTACATCATCCGCAAAGAGCATAAACCAAGAAACCTCCCCTTGTATATTTCGCGTCAACACATCCATCACCAAGGCAAATAGGAACGGCCTAAGAGTCGATCCCTGGTGCAGCCCTGTCAAGACCGAAAAGTACCCGGAATCCCCTCCCACCGTCCTTACCTGAGTCTTCGCCCCCTCATACATGTCCTTAATCGAACGGACGTACGCCATTGGTATCCCTCTCGCCTCCAAGCATCTCCACAGAACCTCCCTAGGAACCTTGTCATACGCCTTTTCCAAGTCGATAAACACCAAGTGCAGATCCCTCTTCCTCTCTCTATATCGTTCTACCAGCCTCCGCACAAGGTGAATTGCCTCAGTCGTCAATCGACCAGGCATAAATCCAAATTGATTCTCCGAAATAGGCACTATCTTCCTCAACCTCCGCTCTACCACCCTCTCCCAAATCTTCATCGTGTGACTCAACAACTTAATACCACTAAGTAAAGATAAAATGAGAAGAAAATAACCTTGCAACATATTTTGTTTCTTGTCAAACGATGCTTCGCTAAGGGTACATTGAGATAAGGTTATAATACTGAACTGTTACACCTATAAGAATACAAACAATGATAATTCCATAATGTTTTCAATTCAGCAGCATGCAAATGGTCTTGAAATGACTGGAGCAAAAGTAAGTTTCACCAGAGGTCTATAATATAAAGAAGTGCTTAATGATATCAAGAAATGAAAGAAGTAATTAACAATTAAAATGCAGAACAAAGTACCTTCTTTCCATCAGTCCTCTCAATATCTGCTTCCCCGTTTGTTATTTTCTTGTTTCTCCATCAATCCAAGCTACATCAGGGTCCTCAACCCATACATGAGACCCTACATCAGGGTCCTCAACCCATACATGAGACCCTGCTGTGCCCTGGAAGCACGAAAATTAAAAAACAAAAATTAAGAAGAGCAGGTATGAACAGAATTTATCACATTAAAAAGCTTATCTCACAAATGATCACACAATCTCTTATATCATGCAATGTAACTCAACAAATGCTCTAACACCAAAAGGAGTGAAACTCACGAGTAAATCAAACAAAGAGATGTAACGGTGTAGACACAAATCTAGCAACATACCATATAAACTATAATCAAATAGTATAAAAAATGAATGGTTTGAGGCATATAGGGCAGACAATTCAAGGCGTAAAGAAAAATTGACATGCTAAAGAACGAAAATAGAAGCAAAGGAGTTGGGCTTTTTCAGCCAAGAAATGGTACTCCCATTTGCAATCTCTAGGCACCAAAACAAAACTTCCAGACCTCGAAGAAAATAGATATTATATCTATGATGTGGGATCCTTATGGAATGAGGGTAGGTGTATAAAAAAAGAAAGGAACCAATACACAAGCAGTTCCTTCCAAATAATTAAAACCATCATTTCTTGTCCTTTTTATTATTATCAGGAAGTGGTTAGTCTCTTGCCTTCTAATTCCGAACAACTAATCACTAACTCCACATATGGATGTTGTAGTGTCATATCTAAAACATTATGGAAATTCTATGGCTGTCAATATTGGACTACTTCCAAGTTCCAGCTCAGTTCGAGATTTTTGGTTGTGTAACAACTGTGAACTCTGCTAAACTGGTTGAGCACATTGAGGGAGGTTAATCTGATTCACTTCTTTGCTATTCACTTGTATTCTGCTGGCATGTGAAACTTCTTATGTTGTTTCTGTCCATGAGTGTGAATCTATTGTTACTTCTCACAGATGCAGTAAATGTCTATCTAAAAAAGAAAAAACAAGGAACGAAAAAGTGACTTGGTTGGATACCTAAATTTTCACCTGTTGGTGAGAGTTGGATTTCTGCACCTTGAAATTCATTCCCCTTCTACCATATAATAAACTAATTTTAAAGAGGTGTAAAAAGATAGGCAAGACAACTGAAGAAAAGAAGAGAAAGTTCCTCACATTTTGTCTGCTGTACACCTTCCCCGTGTATATCAAGCTCTTTGCTCAGCTCTGCTGATCACGTAGGAAGTGTTTCATAGTTCAGTCTAAAAAGGTGCTTGTGGCCCATATCTGATGTGGTAATCGTTCATTAAATTATATTCTTGGGGACTTCCTAGCCTTCCTCCAGAACCACACAAATTGTATTAGGTTCTACATCAATATAGTATCGCTTATTCTAATCTAAAGTGTGTTTGAATATTATATGTCAGCAGTTATCATATAATGACTGAAGTCTGAACCTATAATGCAGCTCTCGTTAAAAACTTGATTGTAGCAGAATGCCCATTCTGTGTAGCCTAATGTTACAAACTTCACGTCTTGTAATCATCTTACTCATAGTATAACATTTTCTCACCAGTGGTAAAACATTTCACAGAAGTTGAAAGTTGGCTATCTCACCTGTCGTTGGTCAATGTGAAAGCAATAAGAACTATAGTAAGAGTAGAAATAATGGTTCCACCTGAAAAGAGCCACACTGCTTTGCTACTGGAATTTTCCCTAACTTGGTTGCTCACTTGCACCTCCTTTAGGAGTTTTCTTATTGCCTCTATATCATCGTCCTTTGCTGCTCGCATTAGCCTAGCCTGAATCTTCTCGAGCCTACGAAGCGTTGCATCCTTTGATCGATCCTTCACCTAGCAGATGATCCCTCAGGAGTGGTAATAGTATAAAGAAACAATGTTCACCTTTGAAGTTATGAAAGCTAAAGTACAGACGCCATTATACAGAGAAGAAACAGAATTCAAGTTTGATGGTTGAACTTTTTGAAAACAGTTTCTTACGTTGATACATTGGTGAATTAGGAATTGCCAGAGGAGAAAAGGAAACTAACTAACAAAGAGATTGTTAGTTTTTGTGCTGAGTTCCTTGTGGACTA
The DNA here is from genome assembly GCF_002878395.1 of Capsicum annuum. Classification (NCBI taxonomy): domain Eukaryota; kingdom Viridiplantae; phylum Streptophyta; class Magnoliopsida; order Solanales; family Solanaceae; genus Capsicum; species Capsicum annuum. The sequence goes on along the minus strand of NC_061117.1, from coordinate 181,869,063 downwards.
TGGCCTACTTTGGTTGAGTACCCTGCCATTCAAGAAAAACTGTATAAAGAAGTAGCACGCACAATTGCAATAGCAAGTAAATTAGAGGAGGAAAATCACGATAAAGAAGCTCCCCTCTCTAATAATAGCTGGATGGAAAATTAAAATAGAAAATGTTTGCTATCCTCTTTGTTATAAGATCATTAAGAGATCAACAGATAAATAAAAATGGCAAATTCATGAAACGAATTAGCTACAGAAGGTTTTTTCAATTGAGCATCGCAAGTGCACCAACCTGCACGCAAGACAGATGGCCATACAAACATGTTAGATGAGAGCAGTGTCCCCATCTTCAAGTGGTTGATTGATGCTTCCAGTCACATTATCTGCACCAGTTCATCAGGAACATGAAAATGACGCAAAAATTGAAGGCAAGGTATATTGAACGAGTTACTCAACTTCCACTGAAAAAGAAATATCAAGTTCACTCAAATATTGTCCAAATGCGGAGTTAGTTCTCTAGAAAGAGATCATAATGCTCATTGCAGCACTGTCAAAGTCACACTATACTATACGAATCAGTTGTCTAATGAAGAGGAGAGCGAATAAGAGTATTATTTCAGACAACAACGCAGTTGCAACTTGCAAGTTTCAAAACCTATAGATCAGCATTTATATGAGTGTTAGAAGTAGGAATACAAGGAAAACCCCTCAGAACTCAGCTGAACCACATAGTGCGACCTTATGCAGGAAAATAAGAACAGCATATGATAGTTTGCGATGATTCAACAGAATTGGGCAGAAAGGTGAACTCAGAAGGCAGAAGATGTGTATGAAAAGATCATCTCTTTCTCTACCTCTATCACTCTCACAGACATACACTAAGAGACACATATCATTATGTAGGCATTGGCTTCTTCATAGTCCAGCTCAATTTCATTACTATTCCTTCCATAATCCTCGAGATTGTTAACAAATAGAGTTACCATTTGTTCTAGCCTTGGTGGAAAGAGATACTTGATACTTGTTGCTTGTTGGTGGGAGGTGGTAGGTACCCCGTGGAATTAGTCAAGGTGCACACAAGATGGCCCGGACACCACGGTTATCAAAAAAATAGAGTTAAATAGATCAACCATTGCCATGAATCTTTGGCAACAAGGTGATGGAGTTTCTTTTGGTCTATTCCTTCTTTGTGAAAGTTTAAACAATTCGTCCAAATTCAAAAATTATCTAAATTATAATTAAATCTAGACTAAGAACCACCAATTTACTCCTAACATAAAGTTTTCATCTTCTAAACAATTAAGCCCGATTAAAGAATTCATCCAAATAGCTCTTGAATAAACAAAAACAACAACATACCCCGTAACCACAAAGTGGGGTGCAGGGAGGTTAGAGTGTAAGTTGACCTTACCTCTACCTCAACGGTAGAGAGGCTGTTTCCAATAAACCCTCGGCTCAAGAAAAAAACGTCTAAAGACGTCCAAATAAATTAAGTAACCACCAAGTTTAGGATGGATTGGTGTGGTTCCTTTACACCTAGGACCCTAGAATATCAAACCAGAATGAAGAAAGGCATGACAGAAAATAGATGTTCAGGAAATTGCAGAAAGTACAAACAACAACGATAATTGAAACTGAAGGACAAGACAGTACCGGAGCAATATTACAACTAATATTATGGATGAATAACAACAGAAAACGCTGGTAGCTACTAACCTTCTACCCAAATAACACCTTGAATCAGTATCTATTTATCTTCCACCTCACACAACATCACATTCAAGAAAAAGTTTGAAATCATCTTCACC
>NC_061117.1:181798621-181864273 GCF_002878395.1 Capsicum annuum | reverse complement strand
TAATTTTACTAACTCCCTGAGTAGAGTTTGGCATAGTCATCAACTAGATAAGAAGTATGGGCTGGTAATTAATGGGCTGACTTGGTCATTTTATCCATAATGACCCAAATAGAATCATCCTGACGAGGCCTATGAGGTAACCCCGTAACAAAATCCATATTCATCACTTCCCACTTTTAAGTGGGGATGCTAAACTCCTAAAGCATACTACTAGGTCTCTTGTGCTCAACCTTAACCTGCTGAAAATTTGGACACTTAGCCACGAATTCCTCAATATACCGCTTCATACTATTACACCAATAGACTTCCTACAAATTGCGGTACATCTTAGTGGATCCTGGGTGAATAGAATATCGCAAACCATGCACTTCTGCTAACATTTGTTGCCTTAAACCATCCACATTCGGAACACATAACCTACCCTAACAATGAAGCACACAATCTCCCCCTTAGGATAAAACCTCAACTTTCTGATCCCGAACTGCCTTCTTCAACTTAGCCAAAGTAGGACCTCTGTCTTGTTTCTTCTTTACCTCGAAAACCAAAGAATACTCCAAACCATTCTAAAACCATATACTACCTTCGGCTGAATCAACCAACCAAACACCCAATCTAGCAAGCTGATGAATCTCATGAACTAACTCTTTCTTATCATACTCAACATAGGCAAGACTTTCCATAGACAACCTGCTAAGGGCGTCGTCCATAACATTGGCCTTACTCGAGTGATACGATATACTCATATCATAATCGTTCAATAATTCTAGCCACCTTCTCTGACAAAGATTTAGATCTTTCTACGTGAACACATACTGTAAAATTTTATGATCCGTGAACACATCAACATGAACCCCATAAAGGTAATGCCTCTAAATCCTTAAGGAAAAAACAATTGTTGTCAACTCAAGATCATGAGTTGAGTAATTCTTTTCATAGGTCTTAAGCAGTCTAGAGGCATAGGCTATGACCTTACCTCGTTGCATCAATAAATAACCAACACCAGCTCAAGAAGCATCACAATAAACTACAAATCTGAACTCTTTGGTAGAGTCAATACTGGAGAGAAAGTGAGCTGAGTCTTCAACTCTTGAAGACTCTTCTCAAAAAAATCTAACCACTAAAACTTGACTTTATTGTGGGTCAGTCTAGACATGGGAGAGACAATAGAAGAAAATCCCTTAACAAACCATCTATAGTAACCAACTAAACCCAAGAAACTCTGAATGTCTGATGGAAAGATGGGTCTGGCAAGTTTCTTACTACTTCGATCTTTTGAGGATCAACTCAAATACCATCACCAGAAATAATGTGACCAAGGAAATATAATGACCTCAACCAGAATTCATACTTGCTGAACTTAGTAAATAAATGGTGGTCTTTAAGGGTCTGCAAAACAATCCTCAAATAGTTCGCATGGTCACTTTCACTATAGGAATAGACAATGTTGTCATCGATGAAGACTATGACGAACATGTCTAAGTACTAATTGACACCCTGTTCATCAAGTCCATACAAGCTACAAGAGCATTTGTTATTCCAAAAGACATAACTACAAATTTGAAGTAATCGTACCGAGTCCTGAAGGTTGTCTTCTAAATGTCACATTCTCTGACTCTAAGCTGATGATAGCCGGATCTAAAGTCTATCTTAGAGAAATAATTTGCACCCTGAATTTTGTCGAACAAGTCATAAATCTTAGGGAGAGGATACTTAATTTTGATTGTGACTTTGTTCAATTGATGGTAGTCAATGCACACTCTGAGATAACTGTCTTTCTTGAACATGAAGAGAATTGGAGCGACCCAAGGAGAGACACTAGGCCTAATTAAACCCTTATTTAAGAGGTCTTTCAACTTTTCTTTCAATTCCTTAAGCTCTTCTAGAGCCATTCTGTAAAGTGGAATTAAAATAGGTTAGGTGTCTGGAAGGAGATCTATTCCGAAATCGATTTCCCTCTTGGGAAGAACTCCAAAAAAATCTTTAGGAAACATATCTAGAAACTCATTTACTACTGGTACTGACTCAAGACCTGGAGTTTCGGAACTTGATTCATTGACTCAGACAAGATGGTCAATAAAATCCTTATAAATCAATGTCCTCACCTTAAGGTAGGAGATAAATTGACCTACAAGTACTGAGATATTACCCCTTCATTCAAGGACTGGCTTATTAAGAAATCAAACTGGATGGTTCTATTTCTATAATCAATTGAGGCATAACAGGAATGAAGACAATTCATGTCAAGAATAACATTAAAATCAGTTATCTATAACTCTACAAGATCTACTGAGGAAACTCTCTAGGACACTGTAACTAGAAAATCTCTGTATACCCTCTTAGCTATAATGGAACTACCTACTGGAGTTAATACTGAGAAGGGTTCTGTTAATATGCTAGGACTGACACCAAAATCTATGGCTATATAAGGAGTTACGAAGAAAAATGAAGCTCATGGATCTAATAATTCATAAACATAAAGGTGGAAGACTTGCAACGTACCAGTAACCACATCATGATAACTTTCCTAATCTTGTCGAGTCTGGAGGGAATAAAGTCGATTCTGACACTGCCCACTGGTGGCACTGGAGGTGGGTACCCTACTAAGTCGGGCGACCTGCTGGAGCTGATGAGAAATTAGACTGACCCACTTGACAAAAGTCTTTCCCCTTCTGGAAAGCTATTGGATACTTTCTAATTTTGTAACCTGACTTAGCACACCTAAAACACATATTGTTGTTGGCCATACACTCACCCTTGTGGTTCTTACCATATCTCCTGCACACTGGGTTGGTGCGGCTACTATTAACACTACCTTGGGACTTAGAGCCTGGTGTTCTAGCAAGATTGTCCTGTCTGAAATTAGGCATGGGAGCACTTGCAGAAGGCGGGGCTGGGGCTAAAAATTTTAGGCAGAATTGAAAACGATTCCCACCATCTGACTTCTGCTGAGGAAAGTTAAAACTACCAGTTTTGGCCCTTTTATTCTCTCTTTTTTTCTTTTAGCTTCTCTTTCTCAATCTGCTGAGCATGAACCATCATCCTAGATAGCTCTATCTCCTTAATCAACATAGATGTTCTATACTCTTTGACTACCTCTTCAGAAATACTCAACACAAACCTACTCATTCGAGACCTGGAATCAGCCACCATAATCGTAGCTTACCTTGCTAACTAGATGAACTTGAGTGAGTACTCTTTCACGCTCATGTTACCCTACTTTAGATTGATAAAATCTTGCACCTTAGCCTACCTCAACTCGAGTGGAAAGAACCTATTAATAAAAGTAGTAGAAAATTCATCCCATTCTACAGGCCCTGCATCGGTACCTCTGTTCTCCTTCCACTGCTTAACCCAAATATGAGCTACCTCTTGCAACTAGTAAGTGGCTAAGTCAGCACTTTCACCAAAAGTGACACCTATGATAGAGGTCACCTTCTGTGCATAATCTAGAAACTCATGTGGATCCTCTTCAGACTTGGATCCAAAAAACACTGGAGGATTCATCCATGTAAAGTCTCGAATCCTATAAGCTACAGTATTAACTATGAGGTTGGCTGGAGCAATAGCCTGTAGATTATTCTTAGCGGCCATTGATTCGGCTAATACAGTAAAAGCATTCCTAAATTTGGCATGAGATAATTTCTCATTAAGAGGGTCTTCGGGAATAAGTGGGATAAGATGGTCTCCATTTCTCCTTTTGTTAACCCTTCTGGAAGGCATTTTCTATAAATGCTAGAGAATGAGTTTGAAGGAGAAGTTTTAACGGAGCTCATGCCCCATTGCACGACAAGAATACTGAAAGAAGGAAACCTTTTCTAAAACTTATCCTAGCCTCTCTCCCATAGGTGTGGCGCGCTTCACACCCGCACACAAAACTCTACTTAATGCAACTTTCAGATGCCCTAGGACACTTTAAAAACCTTAAGCTCTGGTACCAAGTTTTTCATGACTTGAGACTACCCCTAATCATAACACAGTGCTTAAGGCCACAAGCTACTCCAAGATAACTCATAATCTGATATCTATTGTGAGCACTGAATAAAATAAAAATAAAATATCATATGCAAAAACTAAACTAATGAAAAATCTGATAAGATATAATACTAAAACAATACTTAACCCGTCCAAACTTCTGTTAATAACTTAAAACAAGTCTGATTATCTGAAATTCTCTAAAACATGAGGAGTTGATGTGAAAACCCCCAACTAACTTCGTCTGACTGAAATAAAAAAATATTAAAAGTAACTACGGATAATTTATCCTCAAAGGATGAGGACTCATCACAACTGCTGCTGAGTGTCACACGAACTATCTAAGTACAATCGAGGAACTAGGCATCCAAATTTATATTTTGAAATCAATATAGCTTAAAAGAGAGTATGCGATCAGTACTTTTGAATATATTAGTACGTGAGATAGGGACTAACTAAAATAGATATGGATACTGAACATGAATGCACAAATATGTAAAACAAATGCAGACCAAGAAAACATATACTGAAATAGTCTATAAAATTGAATAACAGATAAACTGAATCCTTGGTCATGCAAATATGTATTGAATATCATCTGAATACTGAATTGAGACTATGGGAGCTAACATTTAACTGACATGCCCCAATTTGAGCTAATCGGGGACAGATATTTAAATTGGAAGGGTGTTAGTACCTTGCCACGAGTATTGACATTGGTCGTGTGGATCCACTAAACTAGTGTCCAAAGGACTAGGGAGTCACCTTAAACTGGTATCTTCCCCTAAGAGAGCATCAAACCTAAGCTGGCAGGAGCTCTCATAACCTATATTGGCTACGTAGTTCTAAAACTTAGGGACTACTACTAAAGGTCTCACCCTAACCTGGCAGGTAAGCCTTTATCCCTAGGTTCACTCGACGCAAAGTATTACTCCCAATTGAATTAACAATGATATTGATAAAAGTTTAACATGATTCAACTGATAAATGCTAAATATGATAAATTTTCTAAATATAACAACATAAACATGGGCTGGATGACTTGTAACTTGGAAACTTGTAACATGCATGACTATCTAGGTATCGAGTGTTCATAACCCACCAGTACTGTCTATCACAAAATACTCTTGACAATTATTAAATAATTCATGGTATGGGAAAATCATGGATAACACCCCATGTTCAAATAACAATTCATGAAGTGGGCATTTGCATAATCAAGCATATGGTAACACCATTATCATGAGCGAATTGATTTTCATGGTTTAAAATCAAGACAAATAAGGAAAAATTTTAATTCATAATCTTTATAAAATTTCACTAATTAGGGAAATATGGTTTATACTTGTAAAAATAGGAAATTTATGGGACTCAATGGATGGAAGGAACACACTGATGATATCCCACATACCCAAGGTAAAAGCCTTTGGTGAATTTCTTGAACTTGATCTTTGTTCTTAAGAACCCTAGTTTGCTCTTAAAGAAGAAGGAAACCATTTCTTTTGTTTTTCTTAGGGTGGAATTATGATTAATGATGGAATTAGGGGTGTTGGGTATTTTATACCCTTTTTGGAAAGCCTAAACAATGTGGGTTAGGCTTTAAAGGAAGGGGAAAAGACTTAAAAGCGCATGAAAAAATGTGCAGGAAAATATGTTCCCAACCGTTACGACTCACCTCATGACTCGTTATGACTAGTTATGAGTTGTGGTCTGAGTCACAACCTGGGATCTTGGGATTCTGGATACATTTTAATTTGACTATGACTTGCCACCTAATGACTCATTACGACTGACTATGAGTCGTTGGGTGAATTTCTAGTTTGGGGCTTGATTCTTGGATCCTTTACTGGTCAGGACACGGGTCCACACAATAACTCACAAAGTCTAACTACGAGTAATATTCTGAATATGTAACCACTGGAAGGGATTCTTGGATGAATACTGTTGTGACTACGAGTCCCTCCCAACAACTCATAATGTCTGATTACGAATCATTGAGTGGAGTCGTGGTTAATGGGCTTAAACATAAGGCCTTCACTAGAGTGACTACGACTCACTTATGATGACTCATCACGAGTGGTTACGACTCTTTATCTGAGACATATCCATAGCAATGTACTAGGTTCTTAGGGGAAACCTTCTATAACTTTTTGCCATGACATGGGATTGAGACGAGACTTGAAACGTTGGAAAGCTAACTTCGGGCCTATCTTTTAAGAGATCTAGATCTAGAAAATTTAGGGTGTTACATCTATCTACTGAGTAATTGATCAAACCTTTCAAGATTATGGGGGCCAATTAGGTTATTGGTTGTTCGGTCTAATCGGTTATATTATTATTATATATAGTTCATGATGGACTGGTTATATATTTGTACTCGAGGTTTTAAGTGTGGTTTTGAGTTCCTTTACTTCTTATTACGGTAAGATTTTGTATTGTTAGACAACTTTATGATTATTTACATTTTGGTCAGAGACCCTAAATATGCTAGAGTTAGCTCCCTTCTTGATATTGTAATCCCTGTGATGTTTAGGTTGTTAGACAGCTCCCTTAAGTTAGTACTTCCAAGTCTAGTTATTCCTATGATATATGACCAATTTTCTTCATACTACTATTATATATAGTCTTTTCTTCATATTAGTATTATATAGCACTTTTTTCGTACTACAATTGTATATTTCTTAGCTCCTTAATGTATAACACTTACATCCCTAGTTACTAGTAGAACATGGTAGTTTACCTTTACCTCTCTTTTCTTTATTGCATTTCATTTCTTAGATAGTTGCTTTTTATGTATATTCCTACTTTACATGTTATTTATACTTGCATTATTTTTGAAGCTGTAATGACCTGAATTTGTGAATTTCTATTTTTATGTACTTTGGCCATTTTACCCTTCTTCGTAGTTGCTATGTGTTGGTTTTGGGAATTGGAGTTGATTAACACAATTTCCAATGCAATCAGGAACGTTTTGGGTGAGTTTATGGTTTTTAGAGGTTTCATAGTCATATAATTGACTTCGGTCAATTTGATGATCCGAGTACCGAATGGTAATCTGGAAAATTCCATTAGGTCCAGCATATCAAATTTTGATTATTAACACGGTTGATTCGGGTTTGGAATCTTTATATTGTATTTTAATCCTTCATTTAAAAATTAGTGAAAAGGGAATTTCAAGGGTTAATTATTAAAAATAATATCTTTCTCAAAAATTCAATGTTGCCATTGAGTCTTGAACATTGATAAAAGCATAGTAGCATATATAGTTTATTTGTTTCAAGTCCCAAACAAATTTTGAGGGTTCGTTTGAAGGATTCAGAACCATGAAAAATTAAAATTTTTGCTGAGTTTTGGTGCAATCGCTGAATTGGTGTACTGGTTGCCTTAGCGGTATCACTTAGGAATACCAAGTGCCTCCATAACGGAGGTCTACTCTACCAGCACCATCACTTGAGCGATGGGTGGGTCGCTTCGGTGACATCGCCTTAGTGACCAAAGGTCTACTTGAGCGATTGGCCTTATGGAAAGTGACATACTGCCAAGCGGCATATTCGCCTTGGCAATGCCTCTTAGGTTACCAAAGGGCCACCTGTTGAGAGTATAATTAGACCCATTTTTTGACTTTTCCCTACTTTATGGACTTTGAGCTTCGGATTTGGGCTATTTTTAGGATTTTCTTCACCATTCGAGCTTGGGTAAGCTCAAAAACTTTAATTCCTTCACTTTTTATTGATTTATATCATCAAAATACCTTTTAATGATGATTGTGAAATAAAAATATTGGGCGTTTTATTGGTAAAGCTTAAAAAAAAAATTCGACCTCTTTTTAACTCATTTTCGCATAGATTTTCACCTATAGATTACTATATACTTGAAGAAGGTATTTCTAAACTATAATTCTTATTTTGCCCCTTTTATTTTCAAATTCATTTTTGAACCCGTTTTGGATCCGACCCAAATACGGGTAATATGGGTATCATTAGTTTTTTTTAATGTGTACATGCTATATTTGAATGTTATAGTTGATTATGAGGTTGTTCGTAAGGGGAAGGCTCTGTGTTGCAGCACTTTAGGTCAGGATTTCATCATTTTGAGGTAGGTTATGGCTTAACTTCTTTCAGATTGAGTTGGGTAGTTAATATATAAGTAAACCAAGCTATGGGTAGGGGAAAATAAATATGTGACTTACATCTCAAGAATATTATTATCGTTGTATGCCCGTGTGGGGATTTGTATTCTGTTGTGACTTATGATATATGATATTGTGTGTTTCCCGTATGGGGGCTTTATTTGGCATCATTGGCCTTATTTGTGTATTTAAATGCCTTCATTCTAGATATAATACCCGTGTGAGGGCTTATTTTCCTAGTATAGATCTTGCTTAAGCATTGGTTGCCTTTATTGTGATAGAAGTACTCAAATTAGAGGTTGATATGATATTAATGATGTGTTACATGCATACTTATTCCGATGGTGCCTAATTAGAGTTGATAACCATTAATTATGAGCAAATTGAATTAATTTTTGGGCTCACTTATAAGTGTATTGAATGGATCGGAGATCTTTATACTGATTTGATTGTGATTATTATATCCTCATTCTGTACATATTCATTCATGAGATATGGGTACTATTGAGAATCATAGTTTTTAAAGAAAAGGAGACACTTTTATGAAAATTCTTTGCGTGAACATGAGTCAGAGAGGTGAATTAAGATTTGAGATATGAGAGATAGTATATCGGTTGCGATCCCCCTCCCTTATACGTCCTTCCTGGGAGTTGTGAGCTCAGTGGATGTATACAGAAAGTTATGCGAAGACTTTTACCATTCATTCCATCCACATTATATTACATTGCATTTGCACCTACATTTTTCATGTTTTCTTTAGTTTCCTTGACTTGTGCTAGTTTTAGTGTATTTTTGCATATATATGTGTTTTTTCTGCTTCTATATGAATATATATTTTAAATTGTTAGTGGAGACGATTTGAGATACCGTTTGGGACTTTTCTACTTGCAGTTGACGTTCTTATAGTATTATTTTACTTATCTTATTATCTGCTTTTCTTAGTCGACCTATGATACCTATTGAGTACAATGCACCTACTCACCCCTACCATGCCCGTTTAATACAGATCCTAGTATGAGCACCTTACATGGCAATTGATTTTGTGCAAAGATTTTACACTTTGAGGTACTGATTCACTCTAGAGTTCGGTGTTGATTCATACCTCATATATCCCTATATGTCTTTACTTTGATTTTTAGAGACAGATCTGTATTTTTAATTTTTGGATTGCTCTTATATTATGACATCGGGTTTTGGATGATTATGTTATTTCTTTTAGACTTCTGATACTCTTGTACTTGTATAGGTCTGACTTTGTTCTAGAAATCTTGTCTTAGGTTTTACTATTATTGCTTTCAATTTTTCTTTATCGGTTTGGATGATTGGCTAACTTATCAAGGCTGAGCCGCGATAAGTGTCATCATGACCTATTTTTGGGACATGATAGGAGCTCAGTCGGTTGATGCCTAAAGAGTACCTCGTGTTTGATACTCATACTACACTTATGAACCCTGCAGATCATAGTACGAGTTCTCACTGTTGATGTGTGCATCGTGCGGAGCTTCCATGAATAGTTTGGGGTGAGCTCCTGATGTTCAAAGTTGTTCCTTCTCTTTCTCTTTTGTTGGGCTGGTCTTTGTTTTGTATTCAGAGACAGTTGTTTGTGTGTGTGTATGTGTATATATATAGACACACATTATGCTACTTTTAACTCTTGTCTTGTTAGTAGCTCTTATACTAACTTCACCACATTTGGAGATTTCTTCTCTATAGTGGTCTTTTTATTGAATTTATTTTTGATGCCTTCTTCTTTTCTCTTGATAGACTGTTACTCACTTTTTTAAATTATGAGTTAGCTTACCTACCAGTGCGTTATGATAGGTTTCATCATGACCTGGTAAATTGGATCATGATAGATTCAATATGGGATTGAAACACTATGTATCTATTAAGGTTAAGATTCATATGGGAGTTGCATAATGATGCATTACAAACTTACAGTTTTTCCTATCAACGTAATTAGGATTACTATGGTCACATATTAATTTTTTTCTGTTTTGGTTGTTCTATACTTAGTATAATGTAGCACTTTATGTTTTTCTAAATTTTGATTCTAGCCATTTTGATAGCTAATAACAACATATTTAGTATAATCTCATAAAGTAGGATCTAGACCATATCACTATCTTAAAGTTAGAGAGGTTGTTTCTGATAGATCAGAGAGCTTGTTTCTGATAGATCCTAAATAAATATAGGGAGGTTGTTTCTTATAGATCCTAAATTAATACCTTAAGGGGTTGTTTGATTAGGAAAGAGTTATTCTGGGATTAGTTATTGCGGGATTAATTATTCCATCATGTATATGGGATAACTTATACCATATCGATGGTATAAATAGTGGGATAAATAATTCCGGTACTTAAAATACCTCCAATAAAAATAGGATGAAATAATCCTCTATTTTATTCTGGGACTATATATCCCTTATACTGATGGAAAATATTATGCACAACGAAAAAATACCATAATCATGCCACTACAATGAATTATAGACAATCAATATAAACACAGAGTTCATGCAAAGGATGCTTAAAATTAACCATGAATACCTCTGTAAGCGTGAGCAAATATCTTGAAGCGAATCCATCTTCCAATCTGCGGTCTTCTACAGTGATCCTAAATTCACAACCAAACTCAAACAACACCTGGTGGGCAAGTATTGAATAGAAACTCGATATCTTAGGCTATATAAATCCCTATTTATAGAGATACTCTCCCATTCCAAGGAGAAAGGAAAATCACAAGCCTGTATCTGCTTGAACACGGAAAAGACGATGACTTCTCCTTTTCCCATAGAAAGTAGAATTTTGAGTTTTAGTTTAATTGGGAACTATTTTAACACCCCGAGACTACCCCCTGGATGTCACATGGTGCTTATGACCACAAGTGATCCCAAGCTAACCCTTTTGCAGGCATAACTCGTGAACAACTAGATAAAATACATAAATCTGAAAGAAATAAGCGGAAGAAATGTATTTAGCTAAAAATCTTCAAAACAAAACTATTAAAACGATTACAACTCTGGTTATACAAAACAAAACTGAAATTAAATATATCAACTCTACTGACTATCTATGAAGCCTCTACAAATATTGACCATAGGTAGCCGGAACATAACCCCCTGCTATCCCGAAGCAATACGACTGAATAAAGAAAATAAGATGCTACTCGAACTATGATTAACTCAAGACCTCGATTCAAAAGGACTCATCACCTGCTGACTGGAAGCTGGACACTGTCTGATTATGAGGTGTGGACTACAACTGGTACCTACATTATAAGACAATGTAGCACAGAGAAATATATGTGGATCAATACTTTTGGAATGTACTTAGCATGTGGGGATGAATGCATAAGTAAAAACAATAACTCAATATACTTCTAAATTTTCAAATCTTGCATGCTAAATGTAAATGGCTCACCTTGAGCTTGAATAAACAAAGTTTTGAAATCGTAAACATGAGTAGTAAAGCATAATCATAAACTTTGTAAGCCACAACACTTAGTTCTAAAAGCTTTTCTTTAATTCTGTCTTAGGAAGGTTATTCTAACCGACATACACCATATGTGCTATCATGGTGTCCAAAGTCTTGTCCCCCATAGGGAAAATCTCTCGTTAGAGAGAGTAGTCCTACCCTTGCCATTGGAATAGAACCTAATCTAAAGTGATCACTATATGTAACTTTATCCATTTTGGGAATAAGTTGCACCTACGTTGGCTTGTAGTTCTGGGGCATGTGACCTTGGACGTATACCTAACTCAGTGTTAAATACTACTCCCTTATTACTTAGTGCTCATACTATAGGAAATTCACCTAAAAATAGCATAAGGGTTTATAATAAAAACCAGTTATGCTTCTCTTTGCTTTAAACTGTAATCAAAATAATAAATGCGGATTCCATATCTTAGCTTAGGATCAAAAGATCAATCTTTCTTTAAATCTTGGTATAAGACCATCAAAGAAACTTAAGATCATATTCTTCTTGAAATCTCAAACTCATTCTTGGTATAAACTTATCAAATAAAACTTAAAAGAATGATTTTCTTGAAATCTTAACACCTAAACTCAAGGCTTAAAACCCATACTTTAAACTTATGACAATTCACAACAAAACTTCATCCTCAATATAAATCTTGAAATACTTCAACAATCTCAAGTCAAGATAGTGCAATCTCATTCATAATATAAATCTTATAAGTTAAAACATAAACATAAGCACTTCTTGATATACTTACATCTTTAAATCTCACGATAATCACATGCTTCAAGAATATAGAAACTTGGGTATGAACCCTAATTCAAAACAAGTAAATAAAATCTTAAAATCATGCTATTTGAGCACAAGGGTGAAAGGATACCTTTGTTCATAACCTCACATACCTTAATTGGTTTAATTTGAAATTTAAAGCTTAACTTGGAAGCCTTGGGAATGTTCTTTAATGCTTTCCTTGAACTTCTTGGATTAGAGAACTTAGATTCTTGCTTATATTGAAGAAGGAGTAATGGAGTTCTTGATGTTCTTAAGGGGAGGTTAGAGTTTTCTTGGAGAGAAAAAAGAGAATAATGGGGCAACTAATGCTCCTTGGGGACTTTAATTTTGTGTTTTGGACGGTTTTGGGTGAGTAAAAATGACCCAATTGCCCTTAAATATATGGAAACAAAAGATGGAAAATAAGGGTGTTTGGTATGAAGCGTGTGTTATGGGCTCTGGAGCACCGGAGTGTTATGTGCACCGCGGGCTTTGGAGTACCGAAATTAAGCATGCGTCGCATGCTATATTGCAGGCTGCTACTATTTTGGACTTCCAAACATGCCCTTACGCTCGTCCAAAAATTTCAAAACTTACCCGAGACATACCTTTGATACCCCCAATCATGAATTAATTTTAAAATCGACGTTCTAAGGATGAGAAGGCCAAAAATAAAACCATCGAAGTTTAGGAGCTTTAGAAATGTCTAAGTCCCAACACTTAGTGAAATATTCTAAGTCTTGGACTTCTCTAACATGCAATAGTGAGCTGAATTGGGTTAAGATCTTGCGGGGTCTTACAATATCTCCCCCTTGGGAACATTCATCCTCGAATGAGACTGAGAGTACTAAGGCAAATGAGATCATATTCTGAACATGCATGACTTGGAATGTGACTTGGAACATGACTGCACAACTGAGTCTGAGTATGATACATGAACTGAACTAATTTCTTGATACATGTAACGACGTGATAATGGTTATAAGGCTGAGATAGAAATGAGAGTGTCAACTTATGAGTAACCATTACCTCTAGCTAGATCTGGTTTATTGAAGAAAATATGAAAGGTTTAGGACGTAAAAATTTAGGGTGTCACAACGTTTCCCCCTTGGGATAGTTCGTCCCCCAAATGATACTGATTTGGCTGAAATACTAGGGAATGACTGAGATGATGCATGGGGCACTTATGAACTGACTTATGACTGAACATTTGAAATCTAAAACTGATACATTATGTATGAACTGAGTTGAATTCGTAGTTTGCATGAATGCAAACATTTTACCTCATGGAATGACCTTATTCGTGAAACTTTAGGTAGTAAGACTATTATGAAAAGTTGGAAATCTATAGGAGATTATCTGGTTAATTGCTAAACTGGATCGCAGGCTCTATGAAGTGGACCATACGAACTTCCCATACTCAAATTGAGTATTTTTCTATCACACCTATAAGAAATTCTAATAATATTATGGAGCAAAGAATTTTGGGCATGATTTGAACAAGACATTTGACTAAGGAATCATAAAATTAATACAACTCTATAGCATAGAACATAGACATATACATCATAAGCTAGGATAGAATTACTAGGCCTTAGGCAATACAACTTCTTACTTTCAAGCTTAGCAACACTTCTCAAATACTCCCTCAACTATACTATTCCCCTTAAATACCAGATTCATTTGATTCCACTTATAATTCTCTTATGTGCATTGATAAATCCATCTACTAAAGTCTAAACTAAACTAAATTCTCTCACCATGATTAAGCCTAACTCAAAATCACAAGGTACAATATGCTACACCATAATACTAGTCTAAACCACATAATTCAATCTTCTATGTCTTTTCTAGAGCTCACACCCTAAGCATAACATACCTTACCATTTCAATGATTAACTCTAAACTCTTACTATGGATTCACTAGCGCATATTGCATTTATCTATTTACATCCCAACATGACATTCAAGACTATCATTATAACCACATATGAACTTCAAGGCAAACATCCATAAAGGCATACTTCTTATATTCTCTAAACCTGTATCAATAACAACTTTCTTGCACTATGCTTAAGAAGACATACCCAGAATTCTCAACTAACTATGACATATACCAAAGATTTATCTTAATATTCCTTCATCCTTTAGACTTAGATAGAAAAGCATAATTAATCTTTCTTAATGAGGGTCATCAACTCCCTCTCATCTAAACCATTACTTATCCATTATAATCACCACTATCTTAACATAGGAAGAGGTCACCAAAGGGATAACGCATAAGGACCTGAAGCACGAAAGAATACTATACATAACTTTGACACTTAACTGAGGCCTGAGGAATAGAATGTCAAAGGCAGGGATTTATTAAAGGGATCTAAACTAAAGGCCTACATGATATAATACGAATTTCACAAGTATCATGAGTTCTGAGATCTGACATACTCTGAAACATGAGTTCATACTTATCATAAGCTATTCAACATAAGACTAGAGTTCATAGATTTATGAGGGATGACTCGAATCACAGAGTGAAGCTATTACTTACTTACTAGAAGATGAGAATGAACTTGTATATACATAAAGCGTATAAGCATTGGCCTTTGGCATGGATCTATCACGCAAGACATGAATTTGGTATGATAATGACTGAAATCCAAGGAACGCTCTAGAGTAAGAAGGGATCACTATCTTATTAAAACTCTTATTGACATGTATCACAATCTAATTCTCAAAACTTGATTTAGTTTTTCACTCTACCATCTCCTCCTTAGATCAAAAGTGGCATTCTAAGCTTATGGGTCTACTCCATATCCTTAAGACTAAACTATAATTTCTTTTCTCTAATAGTCTACACATGAATGCTCACTCACCTGTATAAACTATATCTAGACAATACTAACTTCATTCTTGGACACTCTCATAATACATACCACCCTTAACTTCATTTAGCTTCAATAATCATCATCATAGACTTACACTCTATTAACCCGACAAACAAACCTGCCTCACTAAACACATAATCTGCCTCACTAACTCAAATCATGCCTAAAATGCTTAGCATAATTTATCCATAGCTCCTTAACATAGCTATCAAAACTACCATATACTATATGACTAGCCTTATTCACACTTAAAAACTCACGACAATATCTAAGCACACATGATACTTAATAATCTTAGAAACTAATTAAATCCCCATATCACCTTGGGTGCACCTCTACATCATACCCGCAACATCATACTTAATTACGAATAAATAAACTTAAACTCTCACATAAACTGTTCAAGCCTACTAGATCACTTCCATATAACTAGCATCACCAACCAAGCAATCATTATTTCCACCATGATGATCCTCTACTATTCAAACTTAGTGTCTAGTGCTAGGCATGATTAACAATACAACCTCACATACTATTCTTACTTGAAAGATATAAAATGAACACCAAGAAACACTAGTCTACTATAACCTCATAACAACGACAATCGATCATAACCTTATGATATACCTTATTAAAATCTGTTAGCATATCCTTCTTCTACACATTACGACTATTTACCTATCTATACACCTAAATTACTTTCATAGCTCTATAATTTTCAACTAAATTCCCTTTTGCAACCTCAAGGGAAGCCTAAATTAACAACACTCAACCACAAAATACTTTCATTAATAACCTATACCTTTCTAACATAATAAATACCATCAATAACTCCTCTTCTACTTTAAGCAGGCAACAATTTACCTTAAATAATAACTCATTATCTACCTTCCACAAAAGAACTTGTATCACCTTCATTACCCCTAAACTAACATACAAAGACATATCACCTCACTACTAACTCATGCATATGCAAAAGTTCATCTATATATATTCAAGTAATCGGCATCACCACCTTTCTTATCACTACACTTATATACCCATACTTTCAACTATAAAAGATTCTACTACTTATGAATTATAACACTCCAGGTCATAATATCCCTCAAATGTGAACTCTATTTAACAAACTGAGTTCATACTATCTCCTCTCATGAGCACTATCTATATTAAAGGGTTAATGAGAAATCTAAATACATATCTTATTCTATCTTAACTACATAGGTCACATGGATAAGGACATAAGCTTTCATTATAAGGAACTTATAACACACTAGCGAGCTCCTCTTAAGCCCCTTGTGTGACTTCTGAAGTTACTGATGGTAAATCTGAGAGCATAATCTTGGAAGGAATTGGAACTTGCTAATCATGTTATCTCAAGAATAAGTCATAGATGAAGGATTATGGAGTAACACACAAATCAATAGAAGTTTCCGAGAGAAAAACTTTACATCACGACCAAGAGCATGAAGAAAAGAAATATTTCTTAAATGCCATGTAGACTTTCAAAGAAGAGTACAGACGTTTTCATACCATTCTGCGAGACTCTACTAAACATGACTTCACAGACTGCCTAGGACACTTGAACTCTGTGCTATGATACCAATTTTGTATCACCCCGAGACTACCCCCTGGACGTCACACGCTGCTTAGGACCACAAGTAATCCTAAGATAACCATTATGCTGGCATAACTCGTGAGCAACTAAATAAACTACATAAATTTGACAAAAATAAATGAAAGAAATGTATTTAGCTGAATATTTTCAAAACAAAACTATTAAAATGATACAACTCTGGTTATACAAAATAAAACGGAAATCAAACACATTAATATTACTGACTGTCTATGAAGCCTCTATAAATATTGACCATAGGTAGCTGGGACATGACCCCAAGCTATCCCAAATTAATATGACTGAATAAAGAAAACAAAATGCTACTCAAACTATGATTAACTCAAGCCCTCAATTCAAAAGGACTCGTCACCTGCTGATGGGAAGCTGCACACTGTCTGATTATGAGGTGTGGGCTACAACTGGTACCTACATTATGAGACAATGTAGCACAGAGACATATTTATGGATTAGTACTTTTGGAATGTACTTAGTATGTGGGGATGAATACATAAGTAAAAACAATAACTCAATATACTTATAGATTTTCAAATCCAGCATGCTAAATGTAAATGGCTCACCTTGAGCTTGAATAAACAAAGCTGTGAAATCATAAACATGAGTAGTAAAGCATAATGATAAACTTTGTGAGGCATAACACTTAGTTCTAAAAGCTTTTCTTTTATTCTCGTAATCAAGATAAATTACATTTAATCTTGTGCTATTCTGGTGGTTTGTCCAAATTTTCATCTACAACTGTGAACTATAACTTTAACTTATAAGAACTGATGATTTAATCTTCTGTGTATAAGAAAAACTCTATACACCAAATCATTTACTATATAAGTTGAGGACACATATATGGCAATAATCTATTTAATGTAACAATTTATTAAATTAAATAAATAAGTAAGTAATCGTTCAATAAATAATACTACATCAAAATCCATGATTTACTTAGACTCATAAAAATGCACCCACATCTCTAACACCCAATCCTTATACATGTCTTTCAAAAAGCTTCTGTGGTAAAACTTTTGTAAAAAGGTCTGCCAGGTTATTTTCAGATGCAATCTTTGCAACCACCACATCTCCTTTTTTTCACTATATCTCGAATTAAATGATACTTACACTTAATGTGTTTTTCCTTCTTATGGATCAGTGATTCCTTTTAATTTGCAATCGCACCACTATTGTCACAATAAATTGTAGGTGGTGCTTTATTATAGGGACAATCGCCAAGTCTTTGAGAAAGTTTCTGAGTCAACAACACAAGTTTGCTTGATGCTCCTCCAAATAATGACTGCACCTCCCAAAGTAAACACATTTCAGAGATCGACTTTTTAGAGTCTTTGTCAGACTGAAAATTTGAGTTTATGTACCCTGTAGGCACCAACTTATCCAAATAGTAAACTAGCATTTAATCCCTAATCTTTTTTCAGGTACTTTATTATATGCTTAATTGTTGTCCAGTGTTCTCTTATAGGATTAGACTAAAATTTGCTGACCATTTAAAACAGATATTAGGTTTAGTACACAACATCGCATATATGAGGCTTCCTACAGCTGATGTATAAGGAACTGCCTTCATGTTTTCTATATCCTTATCTGTCTTAAGACATTGATTCTTAGATAGAGAAATTCCGTGTTTAAAAATAAGAAATCCCTTTTTGGAATCTTGTATGCTAAGCCTGGTGAGAATTGTATCAATATAAAGAGAATGAGATAAGCCTAACATCCTTTTCTTGCGATCATGTAGAACTTTGATCCCAAGGATGTACGCAGCTTCTCCCAAATCTTTCATATCAAAATTGATGGATAACCATTCTTAAATAAATTCAGCAAGCCCACATTATTTCATATGAGCAAGATATCATCTACATACAATACTAAAAATATCATTTTATCCCCATTTCACTTTTTGTACATACAAGACTCATCAAGACATTGCTCAAAATCAAAAGTCTTAACCGCATCATAATAACAAGTGTTTCATGCCCTAAAAGCTTGCTTTAATCCATATGTGAATCTCTTAAACTTGCAAAACATGTGTTCTTTCTCCTTTTTAGTGAAACCATCTAACTATCATATAAAAATTCTCTCATCAAGAATTCATTAAGGAAAGCTGTTTTGACATTCATTTTACAAATCTCATAATCATAATGAATAATAATGGATAAGAGAATCCTAATAGACTTAAGCATGGCTACTGGAAAAAATGTTTCCTCATAATCGATCCCTTCTTTCTGAGTAAATCCTTTTGCAAAGAGCCTAGCTTTATAAGTTTACACTGTTCCATCGACTCTGCTCTTTTTATTATAGATCCACTTACATCCAATGGGTGTGACTCTATCTACAGATAGTTCTACAAAATCCCAAACTTTATTAGAGTACATAGACTCATTTTCTAATTTCATTAAAATAATTTATTTATCTGTATCTTTATCTTATAGTGATTTGTCATAATTCATGAAATCGATATTCAACTCTTTAGGTATTCTGTAAAAAACTCTCCCAAGAGTACATATTGAGATGGTTTTCTTATCGCTCTCCTACTACAAAGAGGCACTACAGTTGTAAGGGTCAGTATAAAGGGAATTACACTATTATGATCTTATGGTTGAACTACACCATTTGTTGGATTTTGTGGCTATATGTTATCCTCATTACCTTGTGGTGTTGGGACATCAATAACTTTTCCCTCTAGTGCACCCTCACAACTTTGATGTAATAAATTTTTAGAAACTTGTACTTGTGGAACTGTATGTCTATTAACATCTCTCCCGCTACTAAAATTCAATGGCATGTTATCTCTCACATTTGGAGTCTGGATTTGGTTTTTATTATCGTCAGTTGGTTGATTCGTTACCTCTTTTCTTAATTCTCATAAAATTAGTTTACTTATGAAAATATGGTATATTATGAAATCTTTTTTCTAGAAACTTGACGCTGGTACTTACAATGACCTTCTTTTTTGTAGGATTATAAAATAGACCACCTTACGATACTTTTGGGTACCCAATAAAAACACATACTTCTGATCTAGGTTCCAAATTTTTTGTCTTCTCTTTCAGCACGTGTATGGGACATTCTCAAATTCGAACATATTTCCGACTAGTTTTATGCCCATTCCACAGTTCTACGGATGCCATAGGTACCAACTTGGAAGGAACTTAGTTCACAATATAATTTGTACTTTCTAGTGCATAACCCCAAAAGAAGGCAAATCAAAGTAACTCAACATAGATCTAACCATTTCTAAACAAGTCTTGTCTCTTCTTTCTGCTAAACCATTCTGTTGTGGAGTTCTAGGTGCAAAAAATTGAGATGTTATTTCTTGTTCTGATAAGTAACTAATGACCTTATTGGAGAGGTATTCATTACCACGATCAGATCATAGGGACTTCATACATTTATCATGTCGTTTCTCCGTTCCTGTCTTAAATTCTTTGAATTTTTTAAATCATTCAAACTTACGATGTAACATATATATATATATATATATATATATATATATATATATATATATATTGAGTAATCATCAATAAAGGTCACGAAATACTCGCAATCACCTCTCGCTTGAACGTTCAATGGGCCACGCAAATCAAAATGAATTAACTCTAATTTATCATTTGCTCAATTTCTTTTTCAGGAAAAATATTTCTTAGTCATTTTTTCTTCTAAACAGGATTCACATGTTGGTAGTGCCTCCACTTTTAATGAACCTAAAGGTTCATTCTGAACCAACCTCAAAATTCTATCTAGATTTATAAGACATGAACTCAAATGTCATAAATAAGTCTCATTAAATTTAGAAGAGTGTCTTCTTTTACTTAAGAGATTAACATTATTTAGTTCAATGCTTTATTGCAGTTTGGGAGAGACACTAATAATAAAAAAATATCAATCAATGTACCAACAAAGATAAAATATTTATTATAGCTAATAACATAATTGTTATCAGAAAAATTACTATCATAATCATATCTCAAAGCTCTAGAAATTGAAATCAAATTTCTTCTAACAACATATGCATATAATTCGTCTTTAAAAATTAAAATTCTATCATTACCAAACAAAATACTAATATTTCCTAATGTTAAAGCTGGAGCTGCTGAACTATCACTAAAAATACTAAATTCACCTCTATTCAGCTTACTCATTTCTTGAAACTCCTGCAAAGTAGTGCAGGTGTGATCAGTGGCTCCTGAATCTACACATCATGATGTGGTTTAAACAGCCGCTAAACATATTTCAACGACAAGTGAACGTGAATCTAGCTTGTTTTTCTGTTTGGCTGAAAAAACTGGATAATGTGTCTTCAAATGGATAATATCTTGCAATGAAAATACTTGTCGTTAGGCTTTTTCACGCCGGCAATTAGAGCTACAAATTTCTTAGCATTGTAAGTCTTTTTCTTCTTCTTTCCACCTTTCGGTTTAGAAGTAGAAATTTTCTCAACAACCTTCTGACTCTCAAGTTTATTTTGACTCAAAACAGTGCTAAAAGAGGTAAAAGGAGACATATTGAGTTTGAGATTGAAAAACGTTATAATAGATCAACAACACAATCATCTAAACATTGAACGGTTAAATTTTAACTAAATATATACATATAGATTCATGCATCGCAAATAGCCAATCGATGGGATTGGAGAACTACTCATGCAATACACATATGTAATGATTGATTATTCACTCCATAAACTTTTACAGACCTAACTCAGATGGAGAGTATACTGTTACTTTAAGTGAAAACCTAACTTTATTTACATTGATCCAGTCATATATTACTCAGTTTAGGAGAGTTAATACAGATTATCAAACCAGTGATTAAATACGTAATGGCTTGTACTAAATTCATCTGATAGGGAGAAAGGTCTAAGTCAGCACATAAACTTAATACTTCATTACTATTTAAACTTGGTAATCATGGGAATGAACCCTCTTTGCCAGAATAATTTCTCTTCATTAATATACCCGAGAGTTTAAAATATTATGTTTTCTCCTTTTAGATGAAAACCTTTAATATCTCTTCTCATGTACACTTGCTCAGGATAATTTATACATAATTCATTGAACTAATTTCAATGAAATAAATAAATAGGCCATTTTTGTAAATCCTATTTATTAATTATAATTCTCAATTTATATATTGATATAATCTCACAACATGTATAAAAAATTTTAAAAATTTCAATAATTTCAGTTAAATAATCCTCCTAAATAGTAATTATTTATCAATCATTATTTCTTAATTTATACAAATTAATATACATGTATAATATTTAATGCTCATATGGACAAATGAAAACCTAAACTTTCTATTCAATGACAGAATAGTGGCTGCCACTGCCACCTAATTCCTACTCCCATCTGAATAGACACTGAATATGGATTATTGAACTGAACTGTACTGAATTAACTGAGTTTTCATTGACTGACGGAATAGTACTGAGATTACTGTATTACTGAGCTTTCCAGAGTCACATGACTGACTGAGTTCTAGGGATCATGGCTTGACTGAGGATATCATGAAAACATAACACTAACTCTAGGCACACATATATATTTTTTCGGGTACAAGTTCCCCCAGGACTGAATGAGAAGAAACTAACAAAGCATGACTTTCTTGAATACATGACCAACATCATAATCCATAATACAATAAGTTGGAGATTTCATGAAGTACAAGTTCTACAGCACCGCAATGGCAACACATATATCCATACTTCATTGACTAAGACATTTCATCAAACACTTAACATGCATAAACTTGTACATGAATGGAGATTTTATATTATTATACTAGTATGGAACTTTTCCTTTACATAGGCATTTAGTCAAACATATGGGGAGCATGCTTTGGTTATACCATCATCAACATATCTAATAATCATGGATACATCAATCAACTTGTAAATTGAAGGGGGTTTATCATGATTATTATGCAAATCTTCATATACTAGGGTCAATCATTGGAATATGTAATTTAAAACATGAATCAAAACCCCACAACATCATGAACATGAATTTCAATTCTGTTTAAATCATGAACGTTCATAAATACACAAATCTTGCATTTTGAAAAGAGATTCTTGAGCTTCATGGGTGAAAGGGACCCATGAATCAACACATGACATACCTTGATACTTGATTTGGGAAGATTGATGGAAGAATCCTTGAGATTTGGATCTTGAATTGGAAACCCCTCTTCTTGTTTTTGAGAGAAAAGAATGTATTTTGGTGAAATGGAGGTTGAATTCAGTGTTTATTGAGCTTTGGAGTGAAGGGAAAATACCAAAATATCCCTCTAAAACTATTTGGAAAATGCTGAATTTTACGGCTGACGACATTGGGCTGATGTAGTCACATATGTGAATAGCCATCAGCTCATGTCATCACTTGATGCTAGAATTTATGACTTTCTGCCTAAGGCTGACGACATTAGCTGATAAGTCGTCATATATGTGATAAGTCGTCAGCTCATGTCGTCACTTAGTTGTCAGGCTAACATGCTGGAGTAAAATGGGTATAACTTTTTGCTCCGATATCGGATTTGGAAAAAATTGGTATCGTTGGAAAGCTAATTCAATTATATATCTGTTTGTGGGTTATGATCTCAAAAAATCATAGTATAATGAGAGATATGCTCATTTGAAGTTGACTATACCAATATCCTTCCCAAGAATTTAATCGATAAGGAATGTTTTGATTCGCCTAATAGCTAGGATGTATTTGATACCTTAATTGACATCAAACTTGATCATGAAACTACCAAAGAACCATGATGTACTATGAATAAGCTTTAACTATGGCTCTAATATTGATTTGCATTTTTTGGGGTATTACAACGATGCAAGAACCAGTCATACTACTCCTCCTACTCAATGACTTGGATTCGGGGACACCTTTGTGTTAAACTAAAGTGGTAAGCTTCCATACTCCGAAAAATCCATTTCATGCTATGGACTTCTTTCATTATTGTCATTTCTTTTATTTGGGTTTGACTATGGTCAGGGGCATATCCCGATCAGATGTTATTGATTCTGGTTAAAGGCTTTATAGGACTACTATGGGTATGGATGGTGTCGATATTGGTGTCAAACTTGGTATTGATATTGACATTGGGGTTGACACCGGTTGGACATTTGGTTGGATATTTGGTTGGTCATGGTTATGAATTTGATTAAATATTTTTCACTTGTTATGACTTTATCTTGTTATATGTTCAAAATTCATCCAACATAGGATATAGGGCAGTTACGGTTGGGTATTGAGGGAAGTCTACGATTTGGATTGAATTTAAGATGCCTGACATGACTAGGCCTTGGTTCGATTCGTGTCAAAAGGAGTCCTCCTAACTTTCATACACAAGTCAAAGGCATGTTTTCGTTTAAGATACACCTTCCAACGACTTATTATTTTGCAGTACGTATTGAGAATGGACGTTTGATAATCTTTGATAGGATACCTATGAAAAATTAGACAAAAAATTATAAATTAAAAAAAGGTATTAATTTTTATAGTCAGATAAATCCAAAAAAAATAGTACCTCGATGTCTTTTCAATATTTGGCACAAAACAGTTGCAACCATATTTATATCCAAATTGAGGTGACCTCGGCGACAATCAGCCATATTACAAGTATGCTAGCCTATGTATTTTCTAATTTTTTATAAGTTATTACTATTATCCTTAGTAGCACAAAGGTTGAATGAACAACCTTGATTTGGACGCTTGCAACAAATTTTAAAAACTTCTTTTTTGACTTAACAACAACAAACTCCCTCCCTTATTTGATATGATAGAGCCTAACCGTTCTTTGCAAATCTTTTTTTATTTGAACAACATCTTCTAGCAAGAAAAAAACTATCATTTAGAAAATTTATCAGTTCACGTCACACATCTATAGAACTAAAATCATTTTCTTGCATATCCATAAACACATCTAGTCCTTCCTAAAAATGATCAAGAAATAAAATTTCATTAGAATAAAAACGAGGCATGTTGATTGGTAGTGACATTGACGCCGATTGTGGAATTGATTATTGTTGAGGAAAAAGACTCATGAACATGGCTTTTTGGTCAAAATTGGACCTCACATCATCATCACTGAGTCATTGGGGAATTCACCTCCTTCAATATTATTAGGCTCACTATCATCACCCTGTGATAATTTGTCATAATTTGACTAGCCACCATTTTTAATCTTATCTGAAACAACATGCTCACCCCATGTGACATTATCCCTACATTTCAAATAATAGAATTATTTTAGTACATTTCAAAAACATAAATAAATAATAAATACATGGAATTAATCAACATAACTTAATATCGACTATATTTTAGACCCACCAATAATAGTCGGTAGTATCAAAACTCAATGACAAAAGAGCATTTGTAGATGTTCTAACATTGTCCATCCATTCAAGCTGCGATGATTGACCATAATTATAATTATTTTAAAAAAATTCATTATTATTCATCTCACACAGAGTTAAGACCCTAAATAACATATAACATATGACATAAGAAATATACACAAATCATTGAAAATATTATATTATTAATAATAACACAAATTAAGAGACGTTATCAGTCATTTTCATTCAAAATTTAGTTCAAATCAGGTATTGAGGATTGTGTTGGCATGTTACCTGACATTATGTATTGGAAGAGCATTTATGTTGGAAAAGTATTATACTGAGTAAACGAGCATCAACAACACTATATGAATTAGCAAACTGTGTATACACATTCGTCTATGCAGTACAGTGCGGATGACGATTTCTATGCTCCTTATTAACATAAATTTGAAGAATATTCAGCTTTATTTGACTAGTATAATCATAAGGAGCCCTCATAAATTCAGTCAATGACTCATCATCACTGATAATCCATTCTTCATAATTTACCAATCCTTGTAGTGAGAAGTTGTTTAGATATTGTTCGATTATAAATAAATCATAATCATTGCTTTTTATTTTCATTCTTCTAAAAACTGAATCTACAAATTCTCTATAACCAATTGAAATTGGATACTTGACGTTGGACTTGGAGAAATACTATGATATATGATATTACCCTCGTAAATAATTTGATCGTCCCAAAAACATACAATTTTAACACGTTCAGTATCTATTTTTTAAGATTTGATCAAGTCTTGAAAAGAAGAATTGAATTTGAACGAGATTGAAGAAGAAGAATAAAATTTGAATAAGTTTGAAGAGGAAGAATTGAATTTGAAAAGAAGAACTGAATGAAGAAAGAATGAATGTATACATTTGTTTAGATAGAAAATTTTCGAGATCTGGTGCAAAAATTTTTTACACATAACTCATATATTTTTAGCACCATATTCATATTTCACATCACTAATAAAGTTGTGCACATAACTCATATATTTTTTACGCTATTTCAGATTTCACATCACTAATAAAGATCGTCAAAGACTCTTAGAGAAGTCTGTAGTATTCTAAAATGGATAACTCACTTAAATGGTGAGTTGTTTATTTTATACTAGTCAACATAGCCGCACTTCGTGCGGTCATAAAAAAATATCCTTGAAATTATTGTAAAGAAATTATTATTATTATCTATTTATTTTTTATTTTTTGTTTGATATCTAATGTTCATATTTCTACCTGATTAAGTGTTGTTTTCTAACTATGACAATTTCATACTCAAAGCTCAAATCTTTGACATGCAAAGCTACTTACCACCCCACCACATCTCTTATCAATGATTTTATCCATTCTAGCTTATATTATAAAATGTTAAAATCATTAAAAAATATGTAAATCATTAAAAATTTTGTCTCAAAAAGATATTTTAGAATTAATATATTCCTCCCGAATGATTGTCAAATTATGAAAGATTTTAAAAGTTGAATAAAAACCTTAAAAGTTAGAAAACTTATAGTATGAAATTATTAACTAAGGCATTAGCTAACATAAATTAAAAAAATATTGTGGTTCGATTCTTTTCCGAATATCGCATATAATGAAAGCTTTAGTGTACTGGACTATCATTTTTTTAATCAGTTACTTACTTCATCTACATATTATACTTCACTTATGATAGAAATTATTAATGATTTAATATTTGAATAATTATGACTCCTTCTGCAATTTCTTTTCTAAGTATTACCCTGACTGATTTTTGAATATAATACAAGTATCTACCTTTGAATTTAGTCTTTTAAAGTTTTCTTCTCTAAATTCTAAAAGACAAAATTATCAATAAAAATAAAAATATATAAATTTAAAGACACAAAGTTGAGCTCTTTTGCTCTAAATTTACTGAACCAGATTTTATGAATCTTTTTATATTGGTACCTTTATCTTTCTCTCTTTTTTTCCCTTTATTTTACATATAAATGCTAAAAGGAAAAATTACCAATAAAAATAAAAATATATAAATTAAAAAACACAAAGTAGAGTTCTTTTGCCCAAATCCACTCAACCAAATTCAATGAATTTTTTTTTATATTGGTACCTTTATTTTTCTCTCTTTTTCTTTCTTTTATTTTACATACATGATCATAAAAAAAAATTATAACAAGAGTAATATGATCATATAATATTATTAGTGGGAGGATTTTTTAAATATAAATAAGTCATATTTTTATATCTCAAACTTACCATTTGTAACTACTTAAATCATGTATCGCTTATCAAATTACCAATCAAAAATATGATATATTTATCACAAAGTGTATAATACACACAAAGTTTATAATAATTACTCTTGCAAGGACGACAAAATCTCTTGAAGTATATCAACCTGAGTGTTCTTACAGTTGTTGCACACACCCAGATTATGAATCCAAATAGATGAAAATTTCGTTTATCCTGAAAAGAATAATTAAAATGAATTAGACACAAATATACTTCTTCCATCAATGACACAAATAACATGAAACTATTTTACATTTTTTTATGAAGGGCACTAATAATATAATATGAAAAAAAAAATTGCTTTGATCATAAATTGATCAAAACAATTCCACTATCAAAGAAAATAACACTATAAAACAACATATTGTTTTTATTTTTAGGATAACCGTTGAGATTTCTAGCATAAGGATTATTATTTATAAGAGGGTGAATGATGAGAGGGAAGATGAAGAGGGTGGAGTTAAAACTAATTAATAACATTTCACAATTATTATGACCTAATAAAAAGAAGAGTTACAACAATTTATTATTTGTATTATTAAATGTTATTTATCTTAAAATAAATAGATAAAACTTTAAAAATAGAGAAAAACTCAGAATTTTGAGAAAAAAGATAAATATGAATACTTGCTTGTGAGACATGCCACATCAACATCCCACATCCTTTCTTTATATATATTAAGAGAGATTTGAAGAACTCACATACTTTGTGAGCTTTGTATAGCAAAACTGGATAACTCACATAATTTGTAAGCTTTATAAAATGAGAAAAATAACTATAAAAGAAAAATAGAAAACTCAAATATTATGTGAGATTTATAGAACAAAAATGGATAACTCACATAATTAGTGAGCTATACAAAATAAAAGTAGATAACTCACGTATTATGTGAGCTTTATAAAAGAAAAATAAAAAACTCACAGATTATGTGAGTTTTGTAAAATTAAAAAGAATAACTCATATTTTTTTGTAAAAGTTGATGCCGTTATCAAACATCCTTTAGAAAAAAAAAAGGAATAAAACTCATAAAAATGTAAATTTAGCTTATTTTGATATCATTTAAAATGTATGACATATTTTAGTATTTTAAATAGATGAAGAACCCGTTTTGATCGTGAATTCCAATATATGTCACTTTTTAAGTTCATGACATATTTATATTATTTTTTAGAGGCTTAAGTCATCGATAGCCCCTTTAAGTTGTCCTGAAATTTTACTTAAACGCTTTAACTCAGGTCTGTACTTATCAGGCCCCTAACCCATTCAATTCTATACCTATCAAGCATAAAGTGCTGATGTGGCAAGGAAAGTGTTATTCACTTTCTTTAAGAGCGTGAATAGAATACCAAATGACATTTTTTTTTGTTAAAAAAATCACAATTCAATCTATTTCATTAATACATTTCTAATAATAATAATTTTTAATTTTAAAAAAAAAATTTCCCCCCCCCCCCCCCCCCCCGCGCGCTTCTCTTAACTGTCTTCTTTGTTATCCTTCTTCATCTGTATTTTTTTAAAAAAAATTCTTAGCAATCTTACTAATACAACGAATAATTTTTAAGTAAAAAGAAAAGCAGGGACCCCTCCATCGCTCCTCCCCGTCTCTCAGCCGTCTTCTTCTTGAAAATTTAATTCTTGGTGAAATTATTATTTTTTTTGGAAAATTTAGTAGCAAAAAAGGCAGCAAATTTGATTCTTGACTGACAAAGACTTAACATTAAAAATGTGGAATAGA
Source organism: Capsicum annuum (assembly GCF_002878395.1). Taxonomy (NCBI): domain Eukaryota; kingdom Viridiplantae; phylum Streptophyta; class Magnoliopsida; order Solanales; family Solanaceae; genus Capsicum; species Capsicum annuum. Next base: position 181,835,001 of record NC_061117.1, on the reverse strand, counting down.
ATCTTATCAGAAAAACAAAGATCAAATTTGGTCAAAAAAATTCCGGTGAAACTTCATTTTTTTGGGCTAACTTGATATGAATTTGAGATTACTTTCTTGATATTATTAAAGAATTCAAATTCTAAGGAATCCACAACACAAGAAGAAGAAAAAATAACAATAAATATGAATTGACACCGGTACGTCATTAAAAAAACTCAAAAGAAATGAGATTGCTAAAATAAATTGAAAAAAAAAAAATTACAGAACGGAGAAGAAGATGAAGAGGGGGGACCTTGCTTTTCTTTTTCTTTTTTAATTAAAATTTGTAAATTGTATTATAATTTTTTTTCTTTTCACTATTAGTATATTTTTGGATTCACATGCCAAATAGCATTATTTAATTTGTTATTCTATCACTTCACCCTAATTGCACTACACACACTTTACATTTTATAGTTAATTATTAAAAATGTGTTTAAATGGTTCAAATTCAAGTAGTAAAAGTGTTCAATGGGTACAAAATCAATAGTAAAGATATTCAATAGGTACAAATCTGAGTTGGAGGATTTAAGTGAAATTTTGAAACAATTTAAAGGGACTATCGATGACTTATGTTTTTTTTTTAAGTAAAACAAGTCACATAGACGATGCAATAAATAAGCCATGTCTACATCAATGACCATATTGTCATGCATAGTGGTTAGCTTACTAGGTTGATTAAGCAAATGTTGAGGGTTCGATTCCCACCTTATGCATGCAGCAATCAATTGACCAATGACAAACCTTTAAATAGAACTCAGATTCGCGGAAGATTAATCTTTAGTGTGTCGGGCTGGGGATACGTTGGAAATAAAAAAAAAAAAAAAAAATAGACAATTGTAGCATCGATTTGATGGCGATGATGTGGGGGACACATGACACTCCGACCTGTCTCTTTTGACCTTTTGGTTTTAATAAGTTCCCAAATCATATCCTAATTATATTCATACGTCATTAACCCAACTAAACAATTGCTCCAGCTAATTAAGCTTCAATGAACTCACAAAAAGTTAATCATCATTATTTTTCTCAAGGGAAACCAAAAGAAATTGTGATCAAATACTCTTTCAAGTCATTGTTAAATTTGTCTTTTCTAATAACTACTAGCTGCCATTTCTGCGGATAATAACAACATAAGTTTGCTTGGTAGAATCAAACTCAAGCTATGATTAGAGACAAACTAGAATTTAAAATTTAGGGTGTGTTTGGTATGAGAGAACTTTTTTTATGAAAGATAAGTAGGTTTCTTATTTATTTTTTTGTATTTGGTATATAAGTAAAAAAAATTATTTTAATAACTAAAATTTACATTAATTCGAACAAGTTTATTCCTAATTATTCCTTAATTCTACTTTAAAATTTAGGGTGTATTTGGTATGAGAGAATATTTTTTTTTTATGAAAAATAAGTAGATTTCTTATTTCTTTCCTTGTGTTTGGTACATAAGCAAAAAAAAATATATATTATTCTAATAAGTAAAATTTACATTAATTCAAACAAGTTTATTCCTAATTATTCCTTATCCCTACTCTTTTTTTAAATTATAAATAATTCCTCAGTTTGTACTTTTTGAACCATAATTAGCATTCGGATATATAATTTTGAAGTTAAGATATATAATTTTGAACTTAAGAATATAATAGTTAATTACCCCATTTTTGCTCGGATACATAATTTTGAAGTTGAGATACATAATTTTGATTACTGAGATACATCCATTTCTGACACTATTTGGTCGAGATACATAATACATTAACTAGACCAAAGGGAGATATATAATAAAAATTATGTATCTAAGAATTTATGATTTTGTGGATGTATCCGATTGTTTTTTAAAAAATCAAGATTTAGGTAATTAATAAAAAGGGTAGGGATTTTATATAATTTAGTAAAAATAAGTTGTGGTGTTATGTAATTTTTTCTTTTAATAAAAATATTTATTTATAATTTAGACAATTATTATGGGAGGTAGGGGTAGGGGTAGGAGGTGTGAGGTGGTGGTGTTGCTTTTTACGGGTGTAAAATGAGATATGTGGGAGATGAAAATGATACAATCAATTTGACATGTTATTTATGGATTTATTATCCTCAATTTGAAGAAATTTATTTTTACAGAGAAAGTACTTTTTGAATGAATTGATCAATCAAACATGAAAGAATTTCATACGTAACACATCCTTAGGGATTGGAGTATAATTCTTTTTATTGAATTCATAACTCATACTTTTTATTGAATTCATAGCTCATTTTAGTCATCAAACTAATATATATATATATATATATATATATATAGCTTCGCCTCTATAAGCTTTAAAGTCGATAATCAATTGAAGTTTAACCTTAAAAAAGAAGAATCAAATGAAATAAAAGCATTCTGTTCAAATCTGTATTTGATATTGTAACTCTGCCCCAATAAACTTTAAAATTTATAATCAATTAAACTTTAACCTTAAAAAAGAAAAATCAAATGAAATAAAAACATTTAAGACATATACAGTAAGATGTTGATTATGAAGAGATGAATTATATAATGTGCTCAGATGTAGGTATCAAGGGACCCCTATTCCTAGAGTTTTAACAGCAGATAATTAAGTGATATAGGTAGAAGAAAGAGTGTACTAGAGAAAATTTATAAAATAAATATTTAAGGGAATGAGTGTACTCTAATCTTTTTTTAAAAATAAAAAATAAAAATTTGAAGGGTAAAAGTCCGTAATAGCTCAGCTGAATGAAAGTGAAAAAAACTTATTGGTCACAATGACCTCATGACACATATTTAAATCAACTTTTAATACATACTCTAAAAATTAACACATACATATTCAGTGTTTAGTCAACTTACAATCTTTTTCGGCCACAATGGCCACATGTCAACCTTAGGAAAAAGATACAGAGAAAAAAAGGTTCATGATTGTAGCAAAAAAAAAAACTAAAAAAGGAAATTGGGACATGTGTCGTTTAAAATTTTAATCAGTTGAAAGAATTTCTGCATATGTAATAAGTTTTGAACTGGAGTTAATATTCGTAATGAGTGTACCAAAATAATACATCACACCTACCAATTCATTTCAATATTAAAAAGATTTTAGGATGTTTTGACAAATAATTTTTTTTTAAGTCAACATTCTATATAAGAAATGTAAGCTTTTTGAAATTAAATATTATATTGATGACTTATTGATATAGACATTGTTCACCATAGTGAAATCAATTAAAGTCTCCTATCTATATGATAGGGCAAAAAGCATGAGCTATTTGATGACTAAGGTCTGATAATGAAAAAGGATAATGATTTTTGGTTCCTACAACATCCGACTTGATATGTTTAATTTTTAATTATTTAAAATATATGATTTAATCATTTTATGGAGGAAACATATTAAATTTAAATTATTTGTAGAAGTACATTATCCTCAAATATGATACAATAAGAATATAATTTTAATATAAAATATGAATCATTAAATAATTAAAAAATATACTGAATCAAAAGTTAAATGTATAATTATACTCTACACAAGTAAAAGGATCAAAAAGTATTGGAATTACAAGGATTATATCTAAAATTTAAAATAACTGAAGACGAAAAGTGCTATGAATTTTTATCCTTATTACCTTTTATAAAAATATTTCATGCCATGTGATCATATTAATCCTAATTATGTAAATATAAAATATTGTAACGCATTACCATGTAACTCCCAAATGAATCTCACTTTAATAGATGCATAGATTTGAGACTCCATATTAAATTATTACTCCAATAGATCTGTGAAAAGTTCACTGTATTCAGTTTTAACTTTAGATTAACTTACTGCTGCAGATGGGTTTATGAAAGGTTTAATTGTATAACATCTTGCTATATATTTTCTAAAAAGAGATCCAAAAAATACCATGTCTTTTACTACGCTTAATTAGACAGGATTATAATTTTTAACTAATTAAATAGGTAAGAGATTCTTTTTTTTGGAAATTTGCATAAATGATGTTCGCCAAAAAAAATTATAACAGCTAGCCATACATACAGATATAAAAAAAAAATATATACGTTAATTATATATAGAATGCATATTTTATGTAGGTATATAAATACTATAATAATTTTAAAAGTGAGCATATCTAAAGAAGATAAGTTATACCCAAGTCTTATCTCTATTTTCGTGGGATAAGTATGTTATTTTTGATAAATCTTTACTTAAAAATAATATTTTTAAAATAAAATTATAAATAAAATATGATAAAATTTACAAAACAAATAAAACAAAAATACGTCAACTATTATTTTGATGAACAATTATGAGGTGCCATCTTCCCCCCCCCCCCCACATCTGAAAAATAAAATGTCAATAGTAGGAGGAGTCAGTGGATAGATCATAGAAGTTTGCCCCAGAAAGTAGCCGTTACTGCAGATGGGACCATACAAACCGACATTTAATTCTGAACATTTTTTGACAGAAAAAGAAGAAACAAAAAAGTAACGTAAGAAAAGCCCATAAAAGCAATATTGTGTTTCTACATTAAAATAACTCCTCCCTCCTCCTTTACAAACAAATCCCCCTAAATAGCCTATTTTAAAGGTGTGTTTCACTTTTTTCATGAACCTCATTTGTCATTTCCCTTTTTGACTACTAATAACTAATGCTGTTTGTTTATACACTGTAATAGAACTGTCCTTTTGAATTCTTGAATTATTCTCTTCTTTGTCAACTCCAACAAATACATTTGTACAGTCACTGAGTATGAATCTCCACACCCTTTTCTTCATTTTAAGTAATGGTTTGGCCTGTCATAAAAGCAACAACCTCTCTACTTTTCAGGTAGAGGTAAGGTTTGCATACACTCTATCCTCCCCTGACCTTGTGGGGGTTGTACTGGGTAGATTGTTGTTAGCGTGTCAAGAATTATTGTGTAGACATTAATAAGTGAAAGTTGCAACTTGTTTTATGTGTTGTTTCTAGTGCCAAGATTGATACAGTTTAAAGGAGTCATGAAAAATACTGTTTCAGAATGGGTGTATTTTGTTTTAGTACAAATTGTTCAATTTTTCAATCATAAGAATCTTTCGGTACCATCTACGTAATTAGAAGAATGTAGGGGCAAAAAAATGCTGCAAAGCTGAAATCTTTGTTTGACCGTAGTTGAATGTCAATTGGATTTTGGTAAAATTAATATTTGATTTTTGTAGGAAAACTTCGTTGGATGGAAAAGTTTGGATTTATTGACAGTTGAAAGCTACTTCCATTTTTTTAGGAATTTGGTACATGTTAATTCTAGGATGTTTGATCTATGACGATTTGGAGATATTGGTTTACAATGTTCCAATTTTAATGCCAAGGTGTATATGAAGATAACTTGAGTTGGTTATCTGGAGGTTTTGAGATTTTTCCTGGATGAAGATCAACATGCTATGAATGGATAACGAACAAAGGAAATAAGAATGGAATTTGCATTGATTAGCTGTTTCTTTTGGTGCTGAATTGCTTCATCTCACAATTGGAAATTATGTTTAGATAACTGCCACAACGTTAACGACTCCAGTGAATCTCTTTAAATAATTGATCATCTTACATGCAAGTTCTCCTGCAAGGCCTGCGAGACAACTAGTATTCAGAGAGGTCCTTATATTTAGGGTGGAAATGACACTTGAGCAAGTTCTAAGTGAACCAATCTGAGTTTGATGCAGTTCTAAATGTTTATATATAGTGGTTATTTAATGTCCAATCCAGGATGGGGCACAGTGACTGGCAGTGGGATTAGCACTAGGTTCATTGGAGTAAAAAACCATAACTCCCTTTCAGTGAATGTATTTAGCATAATCCAGGATTGCACCAGGGATCTACTCTTAGTCCCTTTTTGTTTGCGTTGGTGATGGATGTGTTGACGCGGCGCATTCAAGGGGAGGTGCCGTGGTGTATGCTTTTTGCAGACGATGTAGTCCTGATAGATGAGACTCGAGGGGGTGTGAATGACAAATTAGAGGTGTGGAAGCAAACTCTTGAGTCTAAAGGGTTCAGGGTGAGCAGAAGCAAGACAGAGTATGTGGAATGCAAGTTTAATGACGTGAGGCGGGAGAATGAGGTAGTAGTGAAGCTAGAAGCACAGGAGGTATGTAAGAGGGATAAGTTCAAGTATCTTGGGTCCGTGATCCAGAGTAACGGTGAGATTGACGAGGATGTCTCGCATCGTATTGGGGCGGGATGGATGAAGAAGGTGCCGCCCAAGCTTAAAGGCAAATTCTAGTGGTAGTCCGTCCGGCCTTGTTGTATGGAGCGGAGTGTTGGCCAGTTAAGAACTCCCACATCCAGAAAATGAAGGTGGCAGAAATGCGGATGTTGCGCTGGATGTGTGGACTGACTAGAGGGGATAGAGTTCGGGATGAGACTATCCGGGAGAAGGTTGGTGTGACTTCAGTGGAGTGCAAGATGCGGGAAGCACGATTGAGATGGTTCGGACACGTGAAGAGGAGGGGCATGGATGCCCCGGTCCGTAGGTGCGAAAGGCTAGCGTTGGATGGTTTTAGGCGGGGTAGGGGTAGGCCGAAGAAGTATTGGGGCGAGGTGATTAGGCGGGACATGGAACAGTTACAGCTCACCGAGGACATGACCCTAGATAGGAAGGTCTGGAGGGCGCGAATTTCGGCAGAGGATTAGGGCCAGTTTGGGTCGCTAGTGTAGGGAATTACTTGGTGGGGGTTTTATTCCTGTTATGATTCCGTCTTCCGTGTTCCATGTTTTATTACGAATCTGTGTGCTTTCCTTTGCTTTCCTCTGTTTTATATTACTTATGGGTGCCGTATTTATGTTATGTAATCTGCTTCTGTGCTTTACTATGTGTTTGTGTGGTATCTCGTGTCTTGAGCCGGGGGTCTATCGGAAACAGCCTTTCTACTTCATCAGAGGTAGAGGTATGGACTGCGTACATCTTACCCCCAGACCCCACTAGGTGGGAATACACTGGGTTTGTTGTTGTTGTTGTTGTTGTTGTGATAACAGGATAGTTGTTATAGATATGTTATTCATGAAATTTGGGATATACTAATGCTAAAGATATTAAACAAAGAGACAAACTACTCACTCCTTTTAGATATCATGTGTGATGGTTATTAATAAGTAAAAATATAGATAGCAAAAGGAACTAGTGTGGGCTTGTCCAATTCTATCCCATAAATACACGTGATCATTATGTTAGTTGGTTAGATTGTTATTGGTGATGACTTTTAAGGGCAGTGGATTCTTCATGTGTCATCCGTGAGTAGCAGCCTTCTTTTCATGCATTGGTGATGTGTAGGGATTCCTTGGGTTACCTTGTTGCACTCATGAGTTTTGTGCTTTACATTTTACTGAGAATCAATTAGAGATCTTCATTTTGTTGTCAATGTAAAGGGGATAGTTTGCTCTAGTGAAAAAAACATCTTAAATTGAATATGGGGGTTGACGGACTGCAGTTTTAGTCCTCATGAAATCTTTCCGGCACAAGAGCTGAATATGGGATAGCCTAGTTTCTTTTGGCATGAAGGTGTAGTCCAGGCATTTCTTATTTACCATAGTGTAATGCACTGATTCTGGTCTTAGTATGCATTTTGTAATGAAAACAATGAGCTTTTCCCATTGTTGAAACTTGACACAAATATATGTTATTTATTCTTTCTGGTAGGATTTTACTTTGACATATTTATCTTACAAAGAGTACAAACATTGCAGAGACAAGCCGTTGAAGCAGAAACATGGCCACTCTGAGTGATATAGGTGTTGCAGCTGCTATTAACATTCTGAGTGCGTGTATTTTTTTATTTGCATTTGCAATCCTTCGAATACAACCTGTCAATGATAGGGTATACTTCCCAAAATGGTACCTTAAGGGATTAAGAAGCAGTCCTTTGCACTCGGGTGCAATTGTCAACAAGTTTGTCAACTTGGACTTTCGTGCATACTTGAGGTTTCTGAATTGGATGCCTGCTGCCTTGAGAATGCCAGAACCAGAGCTTATTGACCACGCAGGATTGGACTCTGCTGTCTACTTGAGGATTTATTTGATAGGGTATCTTCACTTGGTACTTTAACTTCTTCTTTTCCATTTTCTGCATTTGAAGCTCTGCCACTACTATCTGTTTGTGCATACTAGACTTTCATAGGACTAAATTGAATTACGCATTCATATGCATACATGAACTTAGAGGTCCTCCATCAGATGAATCATGTCTGTGTCCATGGTTCAAGAATTAACTTTGTTCTTCAGTTACGGACAAGGTATCACAATTAACTCTGGTCTATTTGTATGGAATATTTAGGTGGCTGAGATCTGCTATTTTTACTACTTTGTTCGTCTTCTATGAGGCCTACAATCATTTTCAAATTGAATTTTTCATGTCATCTTTGATATATAACTATGGAGCAGCATATCATTGTAGCATTATTCCCAGGACACCAAATTTAACTGCGAGGACAGTCTAGGGAATACGAAGATCAGAATTTTTTGCAGAGACCTCTTTTTACCCTTATAATATTGAATTCGTTCATGGAAGTTGAACTTTACGACCATTGTGTAAATTATTATTATCCTTACATTGGAATCTTATTTGAATCCTGATTACCATGTTTCTGGTTTTCATGGATATCTTGTGACTTGCTTATAGTTTCTTCTTATATTCCATGTCTATCTCGAAAGTCCATAAATATGTGCTTGACGTCGTCCATTTGCCTTTTCTTCCATTTGTTTTGACATTTATCTCTGATCACGGAAAAATTTAGAAGCTAACGTATTTTTTCAAGAAGTTGCTCAACAAGTTTAAACTCTTTTATGATGATAATCATTTCAAAAATAGACCTCTAACACTTACAAATCTTTAACGATGTTTTGTATTTTGAAGAAAATCTTTGGCACACATCAATATGTGCAGCCACAATTAGCTAACCATATCATACCTCGAGGAATAAGTAATACTAATGGTGATAAAATTACTACTGATAAATTTATACAAATTAGCATAAGTTTTTTGACATTGGGGAGTCCTGCCAAATGATGTGGCTGTTGTTTCAACGTTTTAGGATCCATATCAGTGTCATTTTGGAGAGATAACCTTTGGATTCTGCCTCTTTTCTCTGTTTCTAGCATAATATCGAAAATCCCGGACTTGTTAAATCAAAAGCCAGAACATATCGTCTTTAATGGCTTGATGAGTAGTTGTTCCTTCCCTTTCTGAGTTTAATTTCAATATTCCTTTTGTTCAATGCAGGCTTAAATTATTTGTCCCAATTGCTTTTATTGCATTCTCGGTCATGGTTCCTGTTAATTGGACCAACCACACATTGGAGCGCTCTAGTTTGACATATAGTGATTTAGACAAGCTTTCGATTTCAAACATTCCTCTTGGATCACAGAGGTAAGCAGAATCTTTATGCGCTGTGTACTTTGTATTTAATCTTTCTGGAAGTCCTATTCTTTCAAATTTCCTTTTAATTTTTCCATTAGTTTTCCTTGACAAATTTCAAGACGTTATTGGTTTCATTTATGTCTTCTGCTCTTTTTTATTAATGTACCAGTGCCATTGTGTTCCCTTGATATTTGTCAAATCCTCGAAAATAAGGAAGCTTCTCATTGCTTGTTTCCAGCTGCAAAGTACTTGAAGTATCGTAATCTTGTAATAAATGTAATTTGAAGGGGAAATCCTGTATAGTATACCAAAAAGTAGAGAATCTATAGAAGAATATAGATTGTATACCAAAAAGTAGAGAATCTACCCAAAAAATATGATCATACACCCAATCATCGTCTATACAAGAAGGAATCTAACGGGTACATAAAAAAGAAACTATCAAAACAAAGGTTATCTCTAGATTTACAAAGTCGTTTCTATTCTTCAGACACTTCCCTATTTCTTTCCTTCTATGTACAACCCAGCATAAGAGCCAATGGGGTTATCTCATGCCGTAGATCTTCCAGTTCTCCTAAATGCCAGCTATGTAGCATTTCCTTGGAGGCTTCTTGCATCATCCAAACCAATTCAAGACCACCGACCGCATCAGCCCTGACAATGTAACAGTATATGATCTATGTTTTTCACCAAGCCTTTAATCATGAGGTTTTCGCAGTTAGTATCATGCTCCTAGCTGCCAATTATACGACCAAGCACACCTTTTTTGAGTCCTAACCGTCGTAGTAAGATTTGATTGCTAACAAGCCTTCTCTCCTTCCTCATTTGACTCAAAGAAAAAAAAAAAGAAAATGTAGCATATAAAACCTTAGGCATATTTAACATATTGTATTTGGCGAAAGTACAATTTCTACATCTATATAAGCACATAAAGAGATATCGAAGTGCCTTAGCAGAACGAGATTCCTTTTGTGTGCATCAGCATCTACTCAAGACATCGCACTATAGGTGGCCCAAGAAACTAGTCTGGAGTCCAATATAAACTTTAGTAGAACATATTGAGTGTTGTACAGAGACAAAGTACCATGTCCTTATCAGACGTAATATGTCTTTGACAATGTTGAGTTTCTAATTATGGACACATGAAGGAAACAATTTTTAAGTTTAATCGTGTAAAGATATAAACATGGGCCTAACTCAACCCGAAAAGCTAGCTCATGAAAGGAGGATTGCCCAAGTCCATATAAGCAGACAACTAGTCCTTCCCCAACCAATGTGGGACTCCAACCCACTCTAACACCCCCTTCATACCCAGGGCCCAACTGGCTCGTGGACGGGGAGCCCAAACAGGGATGAACCTAGCTCTGATACGATATAAAGATATGGCACTTGGCTCTACTCAACCCCAAAGGCTAACTCATGAAGCGAGGATCGCCCAAGTCTATATTAGCAGACCACCAATCCATCACCAACCAATGTGGGACTCCAACCCACTCTAACAAACCGAAAAAAAAAACACGTCTTAAGTCCCACGAACGTTTATATTTAGGATCAAAAGTTACAAGTTCATAATTTGCCCTTTCAACTTTTATCTGCAAAATTGCCCATTGTCAAAGGCTCTGTACGGTTTCTGTGCTGGGACTCAAAATAAAGGAGCTAATGTTTCACTAACAATAAAACATCGTGATGGCAAGTTGATTATATTTCAACTATTTGGTAACAACTAAGAATATTGGACTTGTAAATGCATGTTTTGGGGGAAGTAGATTGGTGTTTTAGTTATGTCTTCTTTCTGTTATCCTGCTTAAGTGAATAATTTTGTAGTCCCTAAGTACTTGAGCTACTGCTTGCAGATTCTGGACCCATCTGGTTATGGCTTACATTTTTACTTTCTGGACTTGCTATGTGCTGAAAAGGGAGTACGAGATAATTGCATCAATGAGATTGCATTTCCTTGCATCTGAACATCGACGACCAGATCAATTTACAGTAAGAACCATAAGCCTTGTTGATCTATTACAATGGCAATCTTAATCTGACTGAAGGTTTTGATGGTAAGTAAAGCCTTAGGCAAAGGTTGCTTATAAATTTACTTTATAGTAAGTGAAATTTTTAAACATTAACATTGTTAAGATAACTATGTCTTGTTAAGCAAAACTTAATATTGATCCTGGGACTCAGATAACTTGGGAAAACTTATTAAGATGCAAAAGGTACTAAATTCACCATCATATCTTAGACTTTTAACTTACTGTGGTCAGCTTTGAAGCTGTAAATCAATAGCTATTTTATCAGGAAAAAGGAAAAGGAGAACGCTACTCAATGAGGGTAGAAGATGATGGTGTTTGGCGTTATCTTGTTTTCAAGGCGTCTCTCTTTCTAGGTCAATAATAACCATCTTATTAGAGAGACAGTGGATTAACTTAATGTGTTTTCTTACCTTCTCTTTTTCTTGGGTTAAAACTCCCCCTTCCAACTAATCCAAGCCATCACCTTCTTATCATTCTATTCTCTTCTCAATATCATATGCTATACAACAATCAACTAACTGTGGTAAATTGATGCCTAGTGTGACTGATACATCTTTTCTAACAAATACTATGCCCAGGTACTTGTCAGAAATGTACCACCAGATCCTGATGAGTCAGTGAGTGAGCTGGTAGAGCACTTCTTCATGGTCAACCATCAAGATCATTATTTAACTCATCAGGTTGCAATTCATATGTCTATCTTCTCATTTAAAGGATTTGCTCTATGCCAAAGTGGAATTTTTCAAACTTCTAAATCTGTTTTGCTTTTGTACCGACCTCTAAAGGACTTCCATACGCTTAACTCTCAACTCTAAGATCGGTAAAACATGAGTTTACCGTATGTAGTTGTTCATACCTGTTAGCATCTGATACGTCTTGAGAACACATTGTCTCTTATTTTCAAAAGCTCTGTTTAGATTTTTGGTGTGAAATTAATATAGTCAGCTGGTGCAAAAATTGTTTAGAAAGGATCGGATTTTAAATATGACATGAAATATATATTTTTTGTTCTAATTTCCTTAGATCCGTCTCACTGATCAGATCAAATGAGGTGGTCACATTTCTCTGGAAATAAAATATTGAACTTTTACATGCACATTTCTGTACTGGTTGCTTCATTTATTTGACCTACAGCTTTTTAACACCAATAGGGCAGGAGGATTCAGTGTATGATGAACAAACACTTGTTTTGTTTTCCCTTTAATAAATGTATAGGTTGTATACAATGCCAACAATTTGTCAAAGCTAGTCAACGAGAAGAAGAAAAAGCAGAATTGGCTTGACTATTATCAACTCAAGTATACTAGAAATCAGTCCAACAGGCCAAGAACAAAGGTATTATTATTAGTTTATTTTTGCTCTACATTAGCTAGTAGTGATTGGGTTACATCTAATGAGTAATATTCTTTCCATTAAGCAGACTGGTTTCCTTGGCTTATGTGGCGAGACCGTTGATGCAATTGATTTCAATAGTTCTGAAATTGAAAGGCTCTCGAAAGAAGTAAGTACCAACACTATGTTTTTTACATTGTTGAGGTTTTTGTGTATATAACTGCGTAATTTATTTCACTTTCTTAGGAGGGATTATCCTTTCTTGCGTTCTTATGCTTCTTCCATTTTTATTTTGATGGGTATATAAAGTGGGAATTTCAAAACTTTAAATTTCTTTTATCAGAAATTTGTGATCAAGTCAGATCATCTATGAAAATAAGAGGTCAATCAGTTGAGTTGGTTGAATATCAACTTACGGAAGAGTTCTTTGGCGTATCAAAAGGATTTGGTGAATAGTTTCACTGAAGTAATATAGTGGTAGCTAAATCCTTAGTTGATGGTATTTAATGTTTAATTCTAAAATTTCTTATAATGGCCTCACACATCACCACTTTGGATTGTGTTTGTCAGATATCTGATGAGAGAACGAATATTATTGGGAGCACCAAGTACATTATGCCAGCAGCATTTGTTTCCTTCAGAACAAGATGGGCAGCTGCTGTTTGTGCACAAACACAACAAGACAGAAATCCAACACTCTGGTTAACTGAGTGGGCTCCGGAGCCCCGTGACGTCTACTGGGATAATTTGGCAATTCCTTATGTTTCACTCTCAATCAGGAGGCTTATTGCTGCTGTGGCATTTTTCTTCCTTACCTTCTTTTTCATGATTCCAATTGCATTTGTACAGTCCCTTGCTAATATAGAGGGAATAGAGAAGGCCTTACCTTTCTTGAAATCCTTAATTGAAACGTGAGTTTCTTTTCTTCGCACGTTTCCTCTCCAGTTCATTTGAGAAAACTTGGCTTTATTCTAAATAATGGTTTTCAATGCAGTAAAGCTGTAAAATCCTTCATCCAAGGCTTCCTCCCTGGAATCGCATTGAAGATTTTCCTTATCTTCCTACCTTCAATATTGATGCAAATGTCAAAATTTGAAGGATTTGGCTCCATATCAGCTCTTGAGAGGAGATCTGCAACAAGATATTATGTTTTTCAGTTTGTTAATGTATTTCTTGGAAGCATCATTACTGGGACCGCATTTCAGCAGCTAAATAATTTCATGCATCAATCAGCTAACGAGTATGTCCTCAATAATTTCATCTTTAATTCTCAGATACTGAATTCTTTGGATTTGATGAATTGTCAAGTCATTTACTCAATGTCATCTGTGAACGAAGCTGGAATCTGTCCTTTGACGAACAATATTCTGCAACATTCTTTAAAATTGAAGGAAGAATTTTCTTGTTAACATTTATGTTGTCTGTCTTCAGCGTTATCTATGGCAACCTGATTTCTTCCGTCTGGCAGTGATTGGACCCGAGAAATTTGTCCACCCTATTTATGCTGTTCATATCCCTTTCTCTTCTTGTGAGATGTGACAGAAATTCAGTAAATTTTCAAGTTGTCCAATGAATCTTGTTTCATTCATAAAATGTGGTGAACATAAATGATCTTGACAAATGACATGTTTATATATAACTTCTTAAATTGATATCTAGATAGAGCTTCTACTTCATTTGCCAAACCTATGCCTCTGTTTCTTCTACTCTTTAATCTTAACCTTCATAAAGAAGAGTGGTTTTTGATGCAGAATACCAAAGACAATTGGTGTATCCATTCCGATGAAGGCAACGTTCTTCATAACTTACATAATGGTGGATGGGTGGGCAGGAGTTGCTGGAGAGATACTTAGGCTGAAGCCATTAGTATTTTTTCACTTGAAAAACTTCTTCCTGGTAAAGACTGAGAAGGACAGAGAAGAGGCCATGGATCCAGGAAGTCTCGGGTTCAACACTGGTGAACCTCAAATACAGCTCTATTTCTTACTAGGCCTTGTTTATGCTGTTGTGGCACCGATCCTGCTCCCTTTCATCATAGTATTTTTTGGCCTGGCATATGTTGTATATCGACATCAGGTAAGATTAATTATATTTTGAAATGACTTTTTATGTAATTTTAATTTTTTCAAAAGGATTTCTTCCGGTAAATGACTCATTCACAAACAAAATATTGCTGGTTTTTGTGTTTTGTTAGTCACATGGTACTTCTAGGTGCACAGTATGAATGATTGATTTTATGTGTATCCAACTCTGGTTGTTCTTTTGATTGAAGATGATCACTTCGAAGTACGTTTTCCTTGGCTTGAGACCAAGTGAACAACTATTTATTACGTGATCAGTTCCTCAGTTTTTATTTATTTCGTTTTCGTTTCTTGGTTAACTATAGTATGTCAGCCCTCTGTATTATTTTGTGTTTGCTTCCCCTTATACATGTGCATAGCCAAACCGACTTCGCTGTTCTATGTGGACTTATCGGAACCTGATTTGTGATGTTTTGTTTACCTGTAGATTATAAACGTGTACAACCAGGAGTATGAAAGTGCAGCAGCATTCTGGCCTGATGTGCATGGGCGCATCATAACCGCGCTGATAGTCTCTCAATTGCTTCTAATGGGATTGTTAAGTACAAAGGAAGCTTCTAATTCGACTCCACTGCTAATTACACTCCCTGTACTAACCATATGGTTCCATTTGTTCTGCAAAGGTCGTTATGAGCCGGCTTTTGTCAGATACCCGTTGCAGGTACTGCAGTTTTGTCTATTGCTTTTTTTTTTTCCTTGTATGATCTCTATGGCCTACTTGAGGCAGTTTGTGATTTTTTGCATATTGGCATCCGTCTTTATCAAAATATCAGGAAGCAGTGATGAAAGACACGCTAGAACGTACAAAGGAGCCAAACTTCAACTTGAAAGAGTACCTTCAAAATGCTTATATCCATCCTGTTTTCAAAAGTGAAGAGGATAATGCAAGTGATGCAGCCAGTGAAGATGGGGACCTGGAACCTTCACTTGTCCAAACAAAACGCCAATCACGTTTCAACACACCATTGCCAAGCAAAAGGAGTGGTTCATCTCCTCCATTGTTATCTGATTTTGATGCTAATACTCGCGTATAGTTGGAAAAGCCTCTCAACTAAAAGCAGCACATTTAGCATCTCTCAGACAAAGCTAGCCAGCCCAACTTGACAAAAGCAGCTTGACAGGAGATCTGTTTGGCCTGCATGTTTTTTCCAGGGTATAGAGTTGTTTAGTTTTGTACATAACCTTCTCGGTTCTCTATTTTACTCTATTGAAAGTTCTTCTGATTCTGTCTTACAATCAGCGCCGTTCGTTGTAGATTTTCAGTTTTATATAAACTAATCACTTGTCACTAACAAAGAAGTCAGACTCAGAGGGATCCCAAGTAAAAAGAATTTTGTGTTTTACCATACTGCAAAACATAACTAAGACATTTATATACGTTCCTCATTTAGCTCACTACTTTTAAGTGTCTTTCGGAGACAACCTTTCTATCTTTAGGGTAGGGGTACGGTTTGCGTACATCTATCATCCTAGAAGCCACTTTGTGGGTTTACATCGACTAGATCATTGTAATTTTAAGTGCCTTAGTCTCCTAAAAGATTATCCCACTTGGATTAAATTAATTGAACTTCCTCCAATTTTTTATTACTTCAAGTGTTGCAAAGTATACTTCATCTATAGAAAAATATCAGAATCTTCTGATGATGAAGTTTATTACAAGTAAAAAAGAAAAAGAGGGGTAACATGGTTAATCATTAATAACATATAAATTCTTCACAAGATTGTCAAAATTCATCTCAAATGGGAAAAAACAATAATGTGCCAAGATCACTTCTATAAATGTTTCCTAGGTAACACTTACTCTTTTTTTCCTGCCACATTTGTTCTTTTTGATAAATAAAATAAGGGTGGAACAAAAAATTTCATATTTCACATAATAATCATATCAGTAAGAGCAAGTTATCTATTGTGAATATCTAATCAGATAAATTCAGAAAAAAAATATCAGCAAGATAAAGAGATGCAAACAAAATGAGAGAAAGTCAAATAAATTTTATCATTGTACATTGTAATGTGTTAGTTTCAGGTTAAATCAATCTATAAAGTGAATTTTAGAACTAAAAAGAACTTTTTATTATCTTCATGAATTGTACGTTTTTCAAACAAAATATGAAATTACAGACTACAGACTTCTTATAACAGATGCAGAGCAACAGCATACATAAATAGATATCAATTTGGTTCATCCTCATAATACATCATACAATATCGGACAACATGCAATATATCACTTCACCATGATTATGGTCTAATCTAAGGTCTAACAAATAAACCATTATGGGGTTGTCGTTTGGTATGAGCAATAAGGATAACTAATCTCAGGATTAATTTAGAAGACGAGCTTTGCCCATGTTTAGTTGGAACAAAATGCATGGGATTACTCATCCCGGGATTAGTTATCCCACCCGAAGGAGGGAAAAGAAAACACTACAACCCCGGGATAACTAATCCCAAAATTAATAATCCCGCGATAACTTGTTTTCCAACCAAACGACTGTGTTTACACCTTGTTAATTACATGTTTTCTTCATAGAACAACAGTTATAACTTTTAATCCTTTGATAATGAGTCCAAGAAGTTAGAATAATTATAGACGTCTTGAGCATCGATCACTGTTCTTGTTCTGTGCCGCCTCGGTTCATCTGCCTAAATGAGTTTTTTTGTACTATTCTGCAACTATAAGCAAGTATCAACATCCTCTTAATAAATTGTTGAAAGTTGCTTTAAAATGCAGACTGTTTTTCCTTTTTTTTCTGTGTCTTTTCTTTTTATGTACAAATCCCAGTTAAATTAGGATCCCTATCTTTGGTAGGAAACTAATTAGTTATTGTTATAAAATAAAATCCTAGTTAAATTAGGATTCCTATCTTTGGTAGGAAACTAATTAGTTGTTGTTATAAAATAACTAAAAATAAAGAAGAAGAATAGATAGAGAGAAGAGGGAGCTTTTTATTTCTTTGACGATGAAAGATCATCAGATTGAGAATACAATGAATAAAACCCCTCTATTTATAGGGAAAATACTCCTAGTTTCTGACTAAAAGACAGATACTTCAAATCCTGATAGATATCAACTAGATCTTATTAGATCCTGATAGATATTCAATATAATGTAAACACTCCCCCTTGAATGTCTAGATAGATAATGTGTCTCGTTAAAATCTTACTAGAAAAAATTCACTGGGAAAAAAGTCTGAAGGAAAAAGAATACACATCTCTAACAATACGCATATAGGTTGCCTCATAAAAAACCTTACAAGGAAAACTCAGTGGGACAAGACCTTGAAAGGAAAAAAGAGTACAACGCGTATTTGCTCCCCATGATGAGAACATCAATGAACTTTTACATCCTAATCTTGTGCATCATCTTCTTGAAAGTTGCAGTTGGAAGAGACTTGGTGAATAAATCAATCACATTATCACTTGAACGAATCTGTTGCACGTTAATATCACCATTCTTTTGTATCACGTGTATAGAATAACTTTGATGAAGTGTGCTTTGTTCTATCTCCTTTTATAAATCCTTCATTAAGATGTGCTATGCATGTTGCATTATCTCTGTATAAAATTGTGGGTACATTGTCACATTTCAAACTACATTTTTCTCAAATGAGATGTATCATGGACCGCAATCATACACATTCTCGGTTTGCTTCATGAATAGCTATTATCTCAGTATGATTCGATGAAGTGACTATGATAGATTGCTTTATATGTCTCCAAAATAGGACAATACCACCACATATGAATACATAGCCTGTTTGAAACCGAGCTTTATTCAGAGCAGATAAGTACACAACATCAGCATGAACAATAAGATTGGGACTGAAATCTTTAGAATAAAATAAGCTCATGTGTTTTATCCCATTCTGATGTCTCGTAGTAGGAGCAGAAATATATCTTACTAACAAATTGACTGAAAAGGCTATATCGGGCCTTGTAGTATTTGCAAGATATATGAGTACACCACTTACACTAAGATATGGTACTTCATAACCAATCTAATTCGGTATATTTCTCATTTCAGCAAGTAATCTATTGCTTTGAAAACTCTCCAAGAGTTTCAATAATTTTCAAGCTGTATGCTTATACAATATAAGGATTATCAATAAGTTTTCCAGAAACTTTTATATTTTGAATCCTTAAAGAAGTTTTCATATAAATTGTCAAGTGAAAATATTCAACATTTCATGAGTGACATCTTCAAGTATTTGGACTGCAAATCAAATAAGTGTTATGCTTATCAAAATGTATCCTTTCATGTCACTTGATAAATGTTTCTACGTCAGGATGCTTAAATTAACGTTGAATTCAGATACTCGTAATCTTTTACAATATTGCACCAATATTGTATCAAAGATATTATTGATGAAATATCATTTCGTATCGATTCACAGTATGACATAATATTTTGAGATCTCATCACTTCATTATTTTCAGGTACCTGAACCTCTCATAAGGCTTCATGAAGTGTTATGTCATAAGCTCTTCAAGAGCACATTGACTTCTTATTATGATTATTTGCTCCTTATTTTTTAAGGATTATTATATTTGGAATCGATTGGTCTACCATGCTTCATGCATGCATAGACATTGTTCTTTAGGGACACAAAATAGGAGCACTTACAACTTAATATGAGATGCTTTCGGCATTTGACTTGAATTATCTTTTGAATAAGAATCTGATGATAATTCCTAACATATTTCATAGCTGCTTATAATCTCCCCCTTATGTTAGGAAAACTAACATACTTCCTCCACCTTCTTTGAGGAATCCATCTTTGTGTATTATGGTATATTCATTAATCGTATACCGTACCTCAAAATTATTAGATGAAATAGTTGGTTTCTGACCTTGAACCAATTGAGAAGGAAGAAATAATCATAATTTATTGGTCTAATGCATACAAGTGCTATTGTATGCAACATATCATATTTCAGACCAACACATGAAGCTTTGTTCTCATTCGCAATAGTTCAACTATTTATTGAATGCATTCAATGTTAAACCATCATCATCATAATGAATTATCTTGATTACACAATCTAAAAATTATGCTTTTAACTCAATTTTATTGAGCAAGCAATTTTATGAATGTCAAATTGCAGGTTGGCGATAAACGTAAATGTGAGTATCTTATTGACGCATCTTTTCAAAACATATCACATGATAGGTGAACGGGCCCTTATTCACCTTTTATACTTTCCAAATTTTAAGGGATCCAATCCCAAAATTAGTTGGTCCAACCAACTTATCATGAGAACAAACAACATTAAAAGTAATGAAGAATTTTCTAATTCTTCAATATATACTCAATACTCAGTATGCACATCTTTGAGATTTCGCAATCGTTCGCGTCAATTTATAAACATTTAATCTAGTAAACTTCAAGTTTACATGACATGTGCTTTTGGGTTAGTAAATTTTAAATTTACTATGACATGAGTAAATTTCAAATTTACTACTTCAGAAGTAGATATTAAAATAACTTTTCTCAGTTATTCTTCCTCGTTCGGAGGTGAGTTGTGATTTTCAGTTATTCTTTCTCATTCGGAGATGAGTTGTGATACCATCACTGACATAAATGATTTGTATTAGTAACTCCAAGTTACTATAACATGTGCAAAAATTCTTAAGTAAACATCAGGTTTACTATTGCATGAATTTCATATCAATAGACAATAAATTCTTAGTTTATTATGGCACGTGATTTCATCATACTTGGGTAACTTTTCACATTCGTGTTTCTTATCATAGTAACATAGAGATATTCAATCTTTCAATTATCACACCTCTTTTGAAGGTGGATTGTGATATCTTCACAATTACGAATACGTTCGAGTGTATATACAATCACATTCACCCATAGTGTATAAATCTGGATTTATAATAATCAAAATTCTCATTCCCAAGAATGAAATATAATCACGCCTTAAGCGTATCAAATTATGATAGCTACTACAAAAGTAAATTGAGGCATACATATGATTTACTGCTACCACATCCAATTAAGGAATGAAGCATATTTAATGGAACATGTTTCACCAAATACTCATTATTTTGCCTTAGCCATCATAATATCATCAATATGGTGCATTGAGATTCACACTCAATGTCTTATCCATATAAAGGCGTCTTAGGCATAAATAGATAGGACTTGAACCCAACATCTTATCATCAGAACTTTAGCTCAATGTCTTATTCTTTTTTTGTTGTGGTGAGATTTGAATCCGTCTTACAAATTGCTCTTCGAAAAAAAGTGAACAAATTTAAGACATAAATAATTTTGAACTAATTAATTTTTTTTTCCAGATCCAACAAGCCCAATAAGATATAAAACTTGTGATACATATACTCGGTCTATCCATTCTTATCATTTAGCCATATATTATATGAATTAATAATGCAACACTTTACACAATACTTCCAAGCCATTTACCTCGTACAAATGCTATGAAGAGTATTTTAGTTGGTTAGACAAAAATCCTAATAAAATAAAACAAATAAATATCATATGGTAGCAGCTTTCACGTGTGATACTTAATACTAAGACATAGAAAATAATCCTTGTTATAGAAAATAATTACTTTTCATTGCACAAGTGTCCTTATATACGTGGCTTAGTGAAGTTTCAAAACAATCCTTTTCTGTAGAGCAAATTTTGCTCTAGCAAACAAATGTCAAAACTTAAATTACAAATTTTGAGAATCGTACTCACCTTGATTCGTGTCATATGGTAGAGTCTCGTGCTGATAACGTATTATAAAATAACTAAAAATAAAGAAGAAGAATAGATAGAGAGAAGAGGGGAGCTTTTTATTTCTCTTGAGGGATGAGAGATCATTAGATTGAGAATACAATGAATAAAACCCCTCTATTTACAGGAAAAAATACTCCTAATTTTTTACTAAAAGACAGATACTTCAAATCCTGATAGATATCAACTAGATCTTATTAGATCCTGATAGACATTCATTATGATGTAAATATATTTATAACAATTATTTTATATTTTTGGTAGAAATAGGTCTTTTTTGTCCTATTTTTAGTTGTAATATTATTAAAGTTAACCGGCTAATAATCAATGAGACGGGGCTTTTACAAGAAAATAATCAACTTCTCTGCATATTCTCTCTTTAAACTCCATCTCTGTTTCAGCGGCTAGCTTTTGAATTGAATTCTTGCGTTATTTCCCTTTAATGGTTTTAAACCAACAATTTGTATAGAAGCTTTAATCTTAAAGGACCTGTGAGTGTGTGCATCAATATGATCAAGTGGACACCATGAACGGAGAAGCAAATTTTTCTTCAATGGCACCACCAACTTTCGATGGAGAAAATTATCAAATCTGGGCAGTTAAAATGCGGATATATCTGCAATATTTGGATCTCTGGAAAGATATTGAAGATGAATACGAGATAACTCTCTTGCCGAACAATCCCACGGTGGAGCAGATTAAAACTCACAAAGAGAAGAATACTAGGAAATCAAAGGAAATGGCATGCTTATTTACTACATTTTTATCTAATATCTTAACTCGTATCATGTCTCTACAATCAGCAAAAGAGGTATGGGATTTTCTCAAGGCTGAATATGAAGGAGATGAAAGGATTCGGGGGATGCAAGTGTTGAATCTGGTACGTGAGTTTGAGCTGCAAAGGATGAAAGAAAGTGAAACCATAAAGGAGTACCCTGACAGACTTCTTAATTTAGCAAATTGTATCTCCACTTTCAATGATTCAAAGATCATTGAAATAATCCTAGTAACGGTACCTAAAAGATTTGAGGCTACCATAACAACCTTATAAAATACTAAGGAATTGTCTAAGATCACACTCGCAGAGCTCTTCAGTGTTTTTTAAGCGCAAGAGCAACAACATGTTATGAGATAAGAAGGAGATGTTAAAGGTGACTTACCAACCAAGCATCATGATGATGGACGTTATAAGAAGAAGGAGAAGAAGTACCAACCAACTGATGTAGAAGGTGCAACATATAACAACAAAAACAAAATAAGTGGTTTCAAAGGAAACTACCCTCCTTGTAAGCATTGCGGCAAGCTTGTACATGCACCTTTCAAGTGTTGGAAGAGTCCTAATGCTAAGTGCACAAAGTGCAGTCAGCTTGGGCATGAAGCAATCATCCATAAGAATAAAACTCAGCAGCAAGATGCAAAGGCTCATGTTGTTAATGAACAGGAAGAAGATCACCTCTTTGTCGCATCATGTTTTACAAACAGTGTCTCAATCGAGTCGTGGATGATCGATAGCAGATGCACAAATCATATGACTTGTGATAAAGATCTTTTTAAAGATTTGAGGTCTACTAAAGTTAAAAAAGTTAGAATCGGCCACGCTGGTTATATTCCAGCAAAAGAAATGGGAACCATTACAATTGAATCACAATCGGGCACTAAAATAATTTTTGATGTTCTTTATGTACCCAATTTGGACCAGAACTTGTTAAGTGTTGGTTAGGTATTAGAAAAAAGTTTCAAAATATATTTCGAATATAAATACTGCTTGATCAAGAAAGCATCTGGACAAGACCTAATTAAAGTCAAAATGAGAGGCAGAAGTTTCTCATTAAATCCATTGCAAGAAGAGCAGATAGTGTATTCAGCAAAAAAAAACATTGTTGACTTGTGGCATAGGAGACTCGGGCACTATCATTATCAAGGGCTTGTCAAAATACAAAAATTGAATATGGTGAAGAACTTACCCGATTTGGATATTAATGCTACTGAATGTCATGCCTGTCAATTCAGTAAGCAACACAGAAAGCCTTTTCCAAAATCAACTTGGAGAGCTTCACAAAAGCTGCAACTAATTCACACCGATGTCATCGGACCTTAAAGAACTCCATCACTAAAAGTAGCATATATTACATTCTTTTCATTGATGATTTTACAAGAATGTGCTAGATTTTTTTCTTAAAATTCAAGTCAGAAGTTACTGGTGTATTTTGGAAATTCAAGAAACTGGTGGAAAATTAAAGTAGTTGTATAATTCAAGCTTTGAGGTCTGATAATGAAAAGTAATATACCTCAACATAATTTGATTGAATCTGTGAGAAGGCCGGCATTGTGCATCAACTTACAACTCTATATACACAAGAACAAAATGGTGTTAGTGAAAGAAAAAATAAATGGATAATGGAGATGGCCAGGTGTATGTTACAGGAGATGGAGCTGCCTAAAACATTCTGGGCAGAGGCATCAAATACTACAGTCTTTATGAAAAACCAACTTCCAACGAAGGCTTTGGAAGATAAAACACCACTTGAAGCTTGGTATGGGTTTAATCCTTCACTAAGTTTTCTTAAAGTGTTGGGTTGTGTGTGTTTTGTTCATATTCCTCAGGTTAGAAGCGACAAACTTGACAAGGAGGTGATCCCTGGCATCTTTATAGGCTACAATAATGTGTCCAAAGCATATAAGGTCTCTCAACCTCAAACGGAGAAAATTTTTGTAACTAGAGATGTTTACTTTATTGAGGACCAACACTGAAATTAGAAGAAGCCCAAAAAATATCCAAAATCTACCACTCAATTAGATCTAAAAGATCTAGTAGATGATACTTCTGTTAGCGGCATAAGGTTAATCTCAAATATCTATCAGAGATGCAATACTTCAATTTGTGAGCCCGCAAGTTATGAGAAATCATAAGGGAATGAAAAATGGGTGACTGCAATGAAGAAGAAGATGCTGATGATCGAGAAAAATCAAACCTGGGATCTTATTGAGAAACCTCTTGACAGAAAGATTATTGGTGTAAATCAGGTCTTCAGAACAAAGTTGAATGCAGATGGTTCTATCAACAAACACAAAGCGAGGCTTATGGTGAAGGGCTACGCCCAGATATTTAGAGTTGACTACTCTAAAAATTTTGCACCAGTTGCTTGCCTTGACACAATCAGATTGCTACTAGCCATTACAACAGAAAAAAATTGAAAAATTTATCAACTAGATGTTAAGTCAGCCTTTCTCAATGGTCTTCTCTAGGAGGAGATTTATGTTGAGCAACCATATGGTTTTGTTGTCAAAGGACATGAAAATAACGTTTATTTGCTAAAGAAAGCTCTCTATGGCTTAAGGTAAGTACCAAGAGCTTGGTATAGCAGGATAGATGATCATTTGTTAGGCTTGGGTTTCGAAAAAAGCTTATCGGAATCCACTCTTTATGTATAACACAAAGACAATGATATTCTTATTGTGTCTCTTTATGTTGATGATCTTCTGTTAACAGGAAATAATTTAAAGTTGGTTGACGAGTTTAAAGAAGAAATAATGCAAGTTTTTGAAATGACCGATCTTGGTCTTATGTCCTATTTTCTTAGGATGGAGATTAAGAAAAGCAAAAATAAAGTGTTCATTTGCCAAAAAAAATACGCAAAGGAAATTCTGAAGAAATTTCAAATGAAGGATTGCAAGCCGATGAGCACACCAATGAATCAAAAAGAGAAACTTTGTAAAGAAGATAAAGTCTATAAAGTTGATGAAGGATATTACAGAAGCTTGATCGGATGCTTAAACCCAT
The DNA here is from genome assembly GCF_002878395.1 of Capsicum annuum. Classification (NCBI taxonomy): domain Eukaryota; kingdom Viridiplantae; phylum Streptophyta; class Magnoliopsida; order Solanales; family Solanaceae; genus Capsicum; species Capsicum annuum. Next base: position 181,809,628 of record NC_061117.1, on the reverse strand, counting down.
CTCACTGTGACAAGGCCGGATATTCTATTTGTTGTAAGTCTCTCATCTCGTTTTATGCATTGTGCAAGTGACATGCATTTAAGAGCAGCAAAAAAAATATTAAGATATATTAAAGGAATAGTTGACTATGGTGTTAAGTTTGAGAAGTCTCAAAGCTTCAGGTTGCTTGGTTTCTCGGATAGTGATTGGGCTGGATCTGCTGCTGATATGAGAAGTTTGGACATTATTTTAGCCTAGGTTTATTTCATGGTCATCTAAGAAGCAGGAAATTGTTGCACAATCCACTGCAGAGGCTGAATTCATAGCAGCAACAACAACAGTAAACCAAGCCCAATGGCTTAGAAAGATTATGTGTGATTTACATATGGAACAAAATAACAGTACTGAGATTCTAGTCGACAACGAGGCAGATATTGCAATCTCAAATGATCCGATGTTTCATAGAAAGACCAAACATTTCAACATCAAGTTCTATTTCTTGAGAGGAGTGTAGCAAAAGGGAAAAGTGACTCTAATCTACTGCACGTCTGAAAACCAGCTAGCAAACCTGTTCACTAAGCCACTTCCAGTCAGCAAGTTTGATTTTCTAAGGTAAAGAATTGGTGTTTGTATTTCATAAAGCAAGGAGGAGTGTTAAAAGTTGCTTTAAGAATGCAGAATGTTTTCTTTTTTTCTCCAGCTTTTCTTTTTACGTACAAATCCTAGTTAAATTAGGATTCCTATTTTTTGTAGGAAATTGATTAGTTATTTTATATTTTTGGTAGAAATAGTTTTTTTTTCATATTTTTAGTTGTAATAGCAACTATTTAAGTTGACCAGTTGATGATCAATGAGACACGGCTTTTACAAAAAAATAATCAACCTCTCTACATATTCTCTTCTTTAAACCCATATCTGTTTCAGCGTCTAGCTTTTGAATTGAATTCCTGTGTTATTTCCCTTTAACGGTTTTAAACCAGTAGATTTTAAACTAATATAAAAAGCACATTTTGCAAATAAACAAATAATGTGCTTATAAACATCAGTCACCTACTTATCTCTGAGTGAATGTTGCTTCATATGTCAAGAAAAGAACAACCTCCACGAGGTGATAACTTCAAGGTAAAGTTATCTTCATAGGAATTTCAGAAAAATAATTAGCAACGGAATAGTGGAATTAGTCTAATATTGTATGAAAAATTTCCCAATTGATCATCATATACGGAAGAAAGAGAAACTCTCCCTTCTCTCTATCAATCATTAAAAGTATCCCATCTAATGATACCCATGGAGGCAAATCCTCACCCTCCCAAACCACCAGATAAAGCAACAAATAACAACGATCCCAAACACTCAATTATATCTACACCATTATCACATGACAAATCCCAGATAACAAGCAAGCAAACTATAAACTTTTAAAATGTTCTCACAACACCTTTCACAAACTCAAACATTCTCACCGACTTTAATGATCAAGCAGCCCATATGGACTTAGATGCCTTACAGAGTGACAAGGACAACTCCCAAGCAGAAAGCATAACCATTTCGAAGGAAGATAAAATGAGAATCTATAAGCCTTGGTCATGTTCAGTAATCATTAAACTAATGGGTAAGAAAATGAGTCACCAATACCTAAAGAAATGACTAATTCTCCTTTGGTAACCCACTGAGGATCTTACGCTTATTGACCTGGGTTTCGACTATTTCATAGTTAAATTTCTAAAAGAAGAAAATATTATCAAGGCCCTTCATAATGGACCTTGGTTTATAAATGGTTTTTTCCTTACTGTTAAAAAATGGAAACCAAATTTTGTAGCATCTCAGGCAAAAGAAACTTATACAGCTATATGGATAAGGTTGCCGGAGCTACCAACTGAATATTATGATCACACTATTCTGGAAAAAGTGGGAAAAACATTGGGTAAACTTCTGAAAATAGATGTCTGCACATTAGCTACTTAAGGGGGAGATATGCTCGTATCTGTGTCGAGGTATCGATAGATAAGCCGGTCAAGAAGCATATTTTTATAGGAAACCATTGTCAAAACATAGTTTATGAAGGAGCTAATATACTCTATACAAAGTGTGGACAACTGGGACACACAACGCCATATTGCGGTAAATATGTGGGACCCATCAATCTTGAAGAAACATCAAAATTAACGCCTAAGGATGGGAACACAAATATTATATCTTCAACTCAGGAGAAAAAGCAAGATGAGGAATGGAAAATAGTCAATTTCTCAAGGAAACCCAAAAATAGTAAGAAACGAGAAGCAGAAAAAGCAATCTTCAGTACTACGAATCAAGGTATTAGAGTTAATATTTTTAATGCCACTACAGGTAAGTTCATTGACTTACAAATTCTCAATTATAGGACAAAACGAAGCAACATGAACACACCCACTAACTCAAATAGCTTCACCGCACTGAACGATAATACCCAGCAAGTTGATTGCAATCCCAAAGTGTTGAACAATCACAAAACAATTGAACAAGATAACATGACGTCACCATCTGGACCCCTAATACCCCTAATGGATCCCCTACCTTGACCCCCTACGTCACCTCGAAAATAGTAGGGGTTACCAACTAGCCAAGTAATGAGCATACATCCACTCTTTTGCTGGCAAGTATTATGGTTAAAGACCAAAATACCCCAATTTTTAATCTTTTCTACCCCAACATTAATAGAGTAGACAATGTGGCCTCCCCCTTGTCCACTAATACAGCGTCCCTTGATATTCCAAAGATAGAAGATATCTTTTCCAAATATAATAGGACTACTCCTACTACAAACTATACAGATATAGAAAGTGAAAGCATAAATCCAAAATTTACCTTTTCGGATACCTTAAATATCCCAACTGGTATTAATACATCCAACTCAGATTCTCCTTTTTTCGTAAATATCAAACCATAGATTCCCCAAGATACTCCCATACTAAAGAAACATGCCTTGACAACCCTTTCTCTTTACCAACCGACGTCCGTTGAGACGGAACCCCTTTCCAACCCCTTCTCAAAGGAGCGGACCATCACTCTCTACCCAGAGTCTACTACCACAAATCAACCCATCATCTTCTATACCAACCATTCCCCGACTGATAGGTGACACTCTAGAGTATGTAACAGCTTCTCCCCCGGGGAACTTTGCCCCAATCTCATGGATGGAGATGTCTACACAAGGCTTTGCACTAACTCTAAGTGTACTGTTAGAGGGTAGAAAAGTTTTTGTTATAGTGAAAAATCCAGTTTATCTTGCTCGAGTAGCAACCAAAATGATGAGAGCCACAACGGAAAATTATTACAACCATCTATGGTTGTCCACTACTCTCCAAGCTCCAATGAACTACCAAATGCCTCAACTATCTTTTTATCACCCAATGGGATGGGAGATGCCACTAATAAACCCACTAGGACCGCAACTCCCATTCCTTACATGCCCAGTTACACCAACACAGCTGAAAGTGTTGATGAATCATTGGAACCCACAATATCAATCGACGGAGCCTCTACCATTCCAACCCATGGGCTAGTATGCTCAGTCGGGGGAGAGCTCTAACATACCAGCTCAATTCAACTTTGCATCTTCAAACCAGGTACAACTCATCCTAAGAATGCCTTTCTCCCTCCCCTCAATTATCCTGAATCTCTAGGAGAACATAGATTTATAAGAAGTAAAGGACGCCCTAGAGTTAATGTAAGAGACGAGAACGGAGATTTGCGTCCTAAATAAAATAAAAGTGCTAGTGTTCAAGGAGCGATTCATACAAAAATCCATACTTATTTGTCCACCCTTTTTATGGGAAAACTCCTTAGATATAAGAATTCTCTTAACTCCAGAGATAGGAAACTTTGTTGTAGTAATGAACCCCACTTTGATGGATATGGAACCATCTCAGGAGGAGGGGAAATCCAATGAAATGCCACAAACCATGAACAGATCTATGAATATCATCATATGGAACTTAGGGGTTCCAATGGCTCTGAGTTTAGAAGGAACTTCAGAGCAATACTTGACTGGTATAAACCACTCCTAGTGGCCCTTCTTGAAACTAAAATGCAAAACTACCAAGAGTTTCTTAATATCTTTCCTTTCAATATGATGGTAGAAGTTCCCCCTATTGGGAACTCTAGGGGTATTGCAGTTCTCTAGGATGATAACTTTCTGGAACTGGACAATATGTCTACTAATGAACGGAAAATCCATACAATGATGAAGGTATGCTCTAACTCTAAATCATGGTTATTTTCATGCATTTATGCTAGTAAGTATAGGAGAGATCGTAAAATTTTATGGCAAAACCTTTGTCCCATTAAGGACAGTTATGATGGAAAATGGCTAATAGGAGGAGACTTTAACGAACTAATGACTAGTCTAGAAAAAAAAAGGAGGTAGACCTATAAGTCAACCCCGTACCTCTAATTTTTGGAACGCCATTAATTACTGCGAATTAATTGACTTAGGGTACAGAGGTACAAAATATACATGGTTAAATAAGCACTTTAAAAATAAAAATAGCCTATCCTTGAAGGACTAGATAGATTCTTTGCCAATCAAAACTGGGTCCAATCTTACCCTAACTCTTAAGTGATTCATTTACCTAGGACCCACTCTGATCACTACCCTTTACTTCTTAATCTAGATTCTAGAGCTAGGACAATTATTAGAAAAAAATTCAGATTCGAAACTTGTGGGCTTCCCATCTAGAGCTGACAAATGTCATTGCCTCCAATTGGCAGGCAAGTACCAACCTAGAAGATATAATACCCGTATTTGAGGAATCCATCACACGATGGAATGAAAAGACCTTTGGAAATATCTTTAAAAATAAAAGAACTCTCCTAAACAAAATTAGGGGCATCCAACAATCCATAAACTGCCCCCACTCAAATTTCCTCCTCATGTTAGAAAAAGAGATGATAAAAGAATACAATATTATTCTAAAGCAAGAAGAGGATTTTTGGAAACTCAAATCTCGAAAAACCTAGTTAAGTAAAGGAGATGCTAACACAAAAAAATTTCATATCTCTACCATCAACTATAGAAGAAAAATAGAATTTTATCACTCCAGGATGAAGAGGGAAGGTGGATCTCTGAGCACAATCAAATACTGCTATTCACTACTAATTATTATAAAAAAACTATTCCAAAAAGTCCACTCTTCCTCCAATAATATTAATTATGGCTCAAACAAAATAGAATTAGACCTCCAAGCTCTTTATAATGAATTTACCATGGATGAAATCTTACTATCTGTTAATTCCTTCTCCCCCTATAAATCTCTTGGTCCCAATGGGCTTCACACTTTTTTCTATCAAAAATATAAGAGTATTGTGGGTGACTCCGTTGTTAACTTTTGTGTTAATACTTTCAAAAATTCCTGCCTACCCCAGAACATAAATCAAACTTACATTTGTCTCATCCCTAAAAAAAATAATGTTGTTAGTCTCAATCATTATAGGCCGATAAGTCTTTGTAATACTAATTATAAGATTCTCACAAAAATCATTGCTAATCGGCTAAAACCTTTTATGAGCAAATTAATAAGTCCCTTTCAAAGTAGCTTCTTGAAAAATAGACAAGCCTCTGATAATGTAATTGTAATTCAAGAGATTATCTCACACTTTAACAAAATGAAAGGGAACAAAGCCAGCATGCTAATTAAAATAAACCTAGAAAAGGCTTTTGATAAAATGGAGTGGGTTTTCATCTACAAGACCCTTAAATACTTTAATATAACCCCAAAACTTACCAAGATAATAATGAAATTCATAACAACAAGTGAAACAGCAATCCTAGTAAATGGGGACCGAACAGACTTCTTTAAACCTAGTAGAGGCATTCGACAAGGTGACCCCTTATCTCCCTATATCTTCATTCTTTGCATGGAAATGCTATCACAAAATATAGAAAGAGAGGTAGAGTGTGGTAACTAGGCCCCTATTAAAACATCTCCCCGAGGCCCTTCAATATCCCATATTTTCTTCGTGGATGACCTAACTCTTATGGCTAAGGTCACCCAAGAAAATTGTAATACCATTCATAGAATCCTTAACCAGTTCTATCTTTATTCAGGCCAAACGATTAACATGAACAATTCAAAGATCTTATTCTCAAGGAACTTCCAGGATAATCTCCAAAAAATGGCCATTGATACTCTGAATATCAACAAAGGTAAATCCTTCAGGAAATATTTAGGGGTTCCAATCTTTAATAAAAAAGCTTTTGTTAATGACTATCAATTCATTTTAGATAATCTTAAAAAGAAACTTGCAGGCTAGAACATAAAATTCCTAAATATATCGGGTATAACCGCCTTGGCTAAACCTACCCACAGTAATATTCTGACACATATTATGCAAACCATTACTCTACCTAAAACTATTACCCAAAATATAAATCGAATCCAGAGGCAATTTATATGAAGTTCCTCGACTGAGGAAAAAAAATTGCACCTCTAAACCTGGTCCACAATCACCTCTAATAAGGATATAAGAGGACTTAGCCTTCAAGATGCTAGCATTAAAAATAAAGCCTTGATAACAAAACTAGCATGGAGATGTTATACCAATCAACATACCCTCTGCGTGTCTATGTTAATCAATAAATATACAAAAGATAGAACCTTTCCTAGTACTTGTTACATGAAAACTTATAGCAGGACTTGGAAATCCATCCAACAGGAGTGGGGAATACGTTCAAAATATTTATATTGGACCATAGGAAATGGAGAGGGAATATCCTTATGGCATTACCATTGGATTCCTTCTGTAATCCCCCTTAGATCGCTTATTCAAGGCCCGTTACCAAAGAATGAGGAGGAAAGAACTGTAAAGAACTTATAAAAAATGGTAACTATGTAATGCCCCGTATTTTCCTAGCATAATCTAAGTCCTAATATATGAGTATTCATATATAAAATTTTTGAAACACTCATAATTTATAAGTTTAGAGCCTTCCATTGCGTAAAAAATTGAATTAGCTTTCCAACGATATAAAATTCGCCTAAATCCGATAACTGGGTCAAAAGTTATGGAGATTTAAAGTTTCAGTCGTTAAACACCATCATTTTAAACCTTAGCGCATCACGTAGGCAGCCCAAATACAATTTTCAAATTTCCAGTGTGACTCCGCGATCATGGCGCATCGTGGAGCAGGCCAATTTTCTATCTGTTAATTTCCAGTGAGCCTCCACGATGTTGGCGCATCGCAGAGGTGGCCAAAATGTCATCCAAAGGCATGTCGCGATAATGGCACGTTGCGCCATTAGCCCAGTTCCCAGTTGTTAGTTTCCAGTGACATGGCGCGATAGCACTGTGTTGCATCAGGTGCCCATTTTGGAAAAAATTGATGAAAAATGAATATTTCATTCAGGGATAAAGCAGTCCTTTCCCCATTATTTTAGTCTACCCAGGTGTGATATTTAAGCCCAAAAAATATTTTTAAAATCATTCTTTAATTAATTTCCCCAAATCAAAATGCATTTTCTCCTAATCAAGAACCTTAGCTCTCAAATTCAAGGGTCATCCTCAAGAATTCACCAAGAACTTCAAGATATCCATCAATTAAGGTATGTTAGATGTTCATCCATGGATTCCTTTCATCCATGGAGTCCAAGAAAACTATTGAAATTTTAAGTTCTAATCTTTTCAATTTATTTAATTTTAAATTATGATTTCCTCCTTGAATCTCCATGTACTATTGATTTTATATCATGTTACCATGAAATTATTGTTATTATACAATCCTCCATGTTTTGATATTATTATTTATTGAGTTAAACAATGATTTAATGCTATTATGATGAATTCATGCTATTCCTACAAGATCCATGACATTCCTATGATTGTTTTAAACCATGAACTACAAGTGTTAGATAAAATGCCTACAATAGTGATTTATTTAATAAAAGCTTTCATGTTTTGATCTCCAAGTTTTAGTGTCATTTTACTACTATTGTTTTGAGTTCTGGGGGTATTGATACCCAAAAACCATAGTTGTTTACTTAGTCTCATTTCAGTATCTTCAAAATAACTTCAGATTATATTATAAGCATTATCAGAACAGTCTAGTATTTCAGAGTCTTTCAGTTAGGAGTAGGACTTAGCACCGAGCGAGTGTAGGGATGGCGGCTTTCCCGTCAGATAGGCAGAGTCGTTAGTAGTAGTCCCTATACTCCAGAACTACGTAGCCAGAGTATAATATGAGTAGTCACCCATTAGATTAGGCTTGACTATCTCGCAGGGATCATCCGTCAGTTCAGTCTTGACACTCTTAGTCCTTTGGACATTATATTAGTTTAGTGGATCCATACAACCATTGTTAGTACCTGTGGCACAGTATTAACACCCTTCTAACTGGGGTTACAGGTAGGACCCCGATTAGCTCAAATTGGATAATTTCAATTAGATGATACCTCCCACAGTCTCAAGTGTACTCTCAGTTACAATCTCAGTTCAGTTATGCAATCTTAGAGTTGCTTGACGAAAATATATATATATTAGTATTTTTTAGTATTTCAATTTACAGATTTTACTTAGTTCATGTTATATGTTGGTCATGCATCCTCAGTGTCTACAGATTTTTACATATTTTCAGTATTTACAGATTCTCATGCATACACAGTATTTATATGTTTCTCGTATCTCCAGTGCCTATAGATTTTATGTTCTCTATTCAGTATCCTATGCTTTACATGCATATTGACATAGTTTATTATTCCTATTCATGAAACCTTACATGTCAGCCTACCTCATTTAGCATACCGGTACATTCAAAGTACTGATCGCATACCTTTCTTTGCGCTATGATGTATTATATCATAGGTGCTAACGCTCAGTTCCCTGATCGCACTTAGTATTTCAGATCATCCGTAGTACAGTAGCAGTGGTAAGTCCTCATCATCCGAGGACAAATTATATTACTTTATGTGTTTATCTCAGTAGTTAGTAGAGTTAGTTGGGGGGCCTGTCCCATCAATTTACAATATTTAGTTTAGAGGCTTTTCAGACACTACAGTTAGCTATTCAGATTATTTAGATTTCAGTATTATGCCAGATTCATAATTTAGTAGTCGTTTCATTATTAAAACTTTATGGTATTTCAGTTATTCTTGCGCATTCATGATTATATTATTCAGTGCTTACAGCAGGTACCAGCTCATGGGTTAGCTTGTGGTCCCTTGGGACTGTAAGCACTGTATAATGATAAGGGGGTAGTCTCAGGTCGTTACAAACTTAGTATCAGAACCTAAGGTTTAAAAGTGTCCCAGAAAGTCTAAAAGTCGCATCAAGTAGATTCTTGTGCATAGGTGTGTAGCGCGCCACACTTATGGATGAGAGGCTACAAGGTATTTAGGAAAAATTTTCCTTATTTTAGTATTCATGTCGTCTGATTGAGCATGAGCTCAAGTTAAACACTCAGTCTAATTCATTTTTTCCTTCCGTTTGCAGAACATACCTCCCAAGAAGAATGGAAGAAGAACAAGAAATCAGCCAGCCCCTCAGCCCGTCCAGGCAGATCCTCTGGATGAGCACATCTCTCACACAGAATTCAGGGTCGCATTCACTACTCTAGCCAATTCTGTAGCAGCACAAAATGAATGACCAGCTATTATTTCGGCCAACCCAGTGGCCAATTATGCTGCGACTAAAATTTAAGATTTCACCCGGATAAATTTTCCTTCTTTCATGGGATCAAAATCTGAAGAGGTCCACAAGAATTCTTAGATATGGTTCAGAAGGTAACGGATGCTAGGGGGTAATGTCTAGTCAGAGTGTCGATTTGGCTGCATATCAATTACAGGATGTATCCCATACTTGGTTTAAGTAGTGGAAGGTTGAAAAAGGTGTAGATGCAGGGCCTATATGTAATACTCCATACTTCTACCTAGCTTAAATTCATCCCAAAATGTTAAAGACTTGATTTAACAGATGAATCCACTTTTATACATGTAAAATTTTTAAGATTTTGACTTTTTTTGTGTGAGTAATTGAATAAGCTTTCCATCGATACCAAATACGCCCAAATCCAACACCCGAACGAAGAGTTAGAGCCATTTTTAGTAAGACAATATGCCACCTGAGCCATCAACGCATTGCGGAGCATGCCAAAATGGCAATCGTCAAAATCCAATGAGCCTCCGCGATTATGGTGCATCGCGCCAAGGCTCAAATTTAGAATTATCCTTTTTCTAGTGTCTCAGCGTGAAACCACCACGTGCGGTGAACTTCTAGGTCCCATCCATTATTGCAACGCAATTTCACCGTGTCGCGCCACCATGAAATTTCCCAGTTGCCATTTTCCAGAGACATGGCGTGATTGCGCCGCGTCGCGCCAGCCTGACAAGTCATAAAAGTTTTACGAAAATTAAATATTTCATCCAGGGATAAATTTGGTCTTTTCCCAAGGTTTTAACACGTCCAGGTTCGGGATTTAATCCCTAAAAGTGTTTTAAATTATTATTTACTCACTTTTTCTCCAAATTAAGAATATTCTCTCCCAAGAAACAAAACCCTAGATCTCAAGAATCAAGGTCAAGCTCAATAAATTTCTCCAAGAACCTTTAAGGAATTATGTTCTAAGGTATGTCAAGTGTTGATTCATGGGTCCCTTTCACCCATGAAGCTTAAGAATCTCTTTTCAAAATTCAAATATTTGTGTATTTATGAATTTTCATGATTTCATTGAATTGAAATTTATATTCATGTTTTTGTTGGGTTTTGATTCATGTTTTAAAGTACATGTTCCAATGATTGATCCTAGTACGTGATAATTTGCATAATATTCGATATAAACCCTTCAAATTGCAAATTGATTTATGCAACCATGATAATTAAATGCATTGATGATGGTATAACCACCATATGCTCCCATGTATTTGATAAAATACCTATGTGAAGGAAAAAATGTCATTATAGCATGTTAATGTGAAATCCCCATATATGTACAAGTTAATGCATATCAAGTGTCTGATGAAATGTCTTAGTCAATAAATTATGGATATATATATATATATA
>NC_061117.1:181736366-181798521 GCF_002878395.1 Capsicum annuum | reverse complement strand
ATTTTTATGATAATCTCAGTCATGCCATGATCAGTAGTATTCTCAGTCAGTTTCAGTACTAGATAGAATACAGTCAATTACATGACTCAGAAAAATTCAGTAATCTTATGAACTCAGTTAGTTAATAGAATTCAGTAGTATTCTGTCAGTCCACGGAACTCAGTGAACTCTGTCCAGTTCATATCAATATAATCAGTTCAGTATCTATTCAGTTGGAAGTTGGATTCAGCACCGAGTGAACCGAAGGGTGGGAACTTACCTACCAGTAGAGGGTGTGATTCTTAGAAGCAGTCCTTGCATTGTAGAACTACGTAGCCAGCGTAGGTTGAGACATCAAAAATCTATCAAATAGGGGTTAATGAGGTGGCTTAACCTGTAAGATAAGGGTCCCACTGTTCTCTTCAGAGTACCTATCAGATAAGGGTCACTCACAGCTTGTCCTTACCAGTGGCGCAGTATTGACACCTTTCCAATTAGGGTTACAGATTGGACCCCAACAGAGCTATAATATCTTGTTAGGGGCATGTCGATTAGATAACTACTTCCCACAGTATTAGTCTCAGACTCAGTAAAAGAACTCAGATAGTTCTTCAGATTTAGAACTGTCAAATATAGTTACCAGTTCAGTACGAAACTCAATTAGCTCCATTAGAATCAGGACTGTCAGACACAATCACTCAGTTAATATGAAACTCATGTTATCATATCCAGATTTAGCATTATCATGATTTTAGTTACAATTCACGTATTCATGCATGTATTCTCACGCAGTCATTTTCATGTTTATGTTTATGTTATCAGTCAGTTATAGTTCATGCATATGAACCTCATGCATTCAGACTTACCTCACTTGCGTACCAGTAAATTCCCTCATACTGATACATACTTTTATTTTGTGCTATGGTATTTTATACCATAGGTTCAGAAGCACGAGCTCCAGAGCACCCCTAGTAGATTGGACGTTCAGCAGACAGACTAGCAGTGAGTCCTCATCCTTCAAGGACATGATCATTACTTCATTAGTTCACTACTTTATTATTTCAGCTTTAGTAGACGGATTTAGTTGGGGACATGTCCCATCAAATTCTTATTCAGATAGTTCAGTGTTAGAGGCTTTCAGACTATAGTATGTTCAGATATTTGCTATTTTCTTCAGTTTGGTATTGTGATACAGTATTATCCAAAAATTATATTTTATCAGATATTTGAACCTTATAGCCTTTCAACTTTTATTTCTATATTTATATAGTATATTATGCAGTTCTCAGTTATAGATATCAGTTATGGGTTAGCTTGTGGTCTTTCAGGGTCATGAGCACCGTGTAGCATTCTGGGTTCCTGATTCAGGGCGTTACAAACTTGGTATCAGAGCCTAAGGTTCAATAGTGTCCTAGGAAGTCTAAAAGTCGCATCTAGTAGAGTCTTGTGCATGGGTGTGTTGTGCGCCACATTTATGTGCAAGAGACTATAAGATGTTTTAGGAATAGTTTCCCTTCTTTCATGTAGTGCCAGTGAGCATGAGCTCAAATTCAATTCTCAGTCTAATCCGTTTCTCCCTTTTTTATTATATAACATGCCTCCCAAAAGAAGAAACAGAAACCAGTCAGCCCCTCAGCCCATCCAAGAAGACCCCTTAGACGAGCACATTTCGCATACAGAGTTTAGAGCTGCATTCACCACTCTCCCTAACTTAGTTACTGCACAGAATAAAAGATCAACTATTATTCCAGCCAACCCAGTGGCCAACACTGCTGCAGCTAGGATTTGGGACTTCACCCGAATGAATCCTCCATTATTTTTCGAGTCTAAGACAGACGAGAACCCTCAGGAATTCCTTGACCAAGTTCAGAAGGTTACAAATATCATAGGAGTTACTGCTAGTGAGAGTGCTGAGCTATCTATATATTAGTTGTAGGATATGTCTCACACTTGGTTTAAACAATGGAAAGTAGAGAGGGCTAAAGATGCAGGGCCTTTTGAGTGGGAGGAGTTTGCCACTGCAATTTTTGATAGATTTTTTTCCTTAAAGCTGAAGAAAGATAAGGTGTTGGAATATATCAACCTTAGGCAGCGCAACATAATGGTGAAATAGTATTCTCTTAAGTTTACTTAACTAGCTAGATATGCTCCTCGTGTGGTGGCTGATAGCAGGGCCAAGATAAGCAAGTTTGTTTCTGGGGTGAATGATAGTATGTCAATGAGTGTAGATCTACAATGTTGATTAGTGAGATGGACATAGCTAGGCTTATGATCTATGCTCAACATATAGAAAAGCAGAAAATTAAGATGAGAGAAAAGCATAATAAGAGAGTTAGGACATGAAGCTTTAATTTCAATCAGCCTAAGTTAGAGGGTGGTAACCATTCTCAGTTCCACCCAAAGTCATCCAGTCCAGCTCCTTCCTCATCCAGTGCTCCAGCTCCTAAGTTCTGGGATGGTAATAGAGATACGGCACCAGGCTTTAAGTCTCAGGACAGTGTTAGCAGTGCCCGAACCAATCATCTTTGTCAGACTTGTGGTAAGAACCATAAGGGTATTTATAGAGCTGACCGTGATATGTTTTTTAGATATGATAAGACAGTCCACAGAGTTAGAGATTGTCCCTAACCGGGTATTCAGGGTCAGCAAAACCATTCCTTAGCTCAGTCTGATCGCCCGAATCAGCAGGGCACCACTTCCAGTGCTACCAGTGGGCAACACCCAAACAGAATTTATGCTCTCTAGTCCCGATAGGATCAGGAAAATTCTCTTAGTGTAATCGCTGATACGTTATAGATCTTTCACTTACATGTTTACGCTTTACTAGATCCCGCAGTTTATTTGTCTTTTGTTCCCCCTTATATATAGTTGATTTTAGAGTCAGTCCCAAAATTTTAGTAGAGCCTTTCTCAGTTTCTACCCCAGTAGGTAAAACTGTCATAGCCTGGCAGGCATACAAGAACTGTCTGGTTATGGTATCTCAGAAAGTCACTTGAGCAGACCTAGTTGAATTAGAAATGACTGATTTTGATGTCATTCTAGGGATGGATTGGATTTATTCCTGCTATGCCACAGTCGACTGCAGAAACCGTATTGTCCAGTTTCAGTTTCTAAATGAACCCGTTCTAAAGTGGAGGGGTAGTACTTTAGCTTTCAGAGGTCAGCATGTTTCCTACCTTCGGGCACGAAAAATGATATCTAAGGGATGTGTCTATCATCTTGTCCTAGTTAAGGACTCTAGTTCCGAAACTCCCAGTCTTGAATTAGTCCTAGTAGTGAGTGAATATTCAGATGCCTTTCTCAAAGATCTTTTAGGAATTTTTCCTGAAAAGGAAATAGACTTTGGCATTGATCTTCTTCCAGATACTCAGCCCAGATCTATTCTAACATAAAGAATGGCATCAGCAGAACTCAAAGACTTGAAAGGGCAGTTGAAGGATCTCCTAGATAAGGGATTTATCAAAACTAGTGTGTCCCCGTGGGGTGCACCAATCTTATTCGTGCGCAATAAAGACGGTTCTCTCAGAATGTGTATTGACTACCATCAACTCAACAAGGTTACTATCACGAACAAGTATTCACTTCCCCGAATCGATGACTTGTTTGACCAACTTTAGGGTGCCATCTATTTCTCTAAGATAGACCTCAGATCAGGGTATCATCAGCTTAGAGTCAGAGAGTGTGATATTTCAAAAATATCTTTCTAAACTCGATATGGTCACTTCAAATTCTTGGTTATGTCCTTTGGTCTTACCAATGCCGCAGTAGCTTTCATGGAGTTGATGAACCGTGTGTTCAAGCAGTACTTGGACATGGTCATTATAGTCTTTATAGATGACATCCTTATCTATTCCCACAGTGAGAATGATCATGCAGACCATCTTAGAATTATACTTCAGACTCTCATATCCCATCAGTTGTTCGCCAAATTTAGTAACTGCGAATTTTGGATAAGGTCAGTAGCATTCCTTTGTCATATCATTTTCGGTGATGGCATTAGATTTGATCCTCATAAGACCGAAGCAGTAAGAAATTGTCCTTGCCCTGTCACTCCATTAGATATCAGGATTTTTTTGGGTTTGACTGGCTATTACAGATGGTTTATTGAGGGATTTTCTTCTATTACATCCCCTATGTACATATTGACTCAGAGGAAAGTCAAGTTTCAATTGTTTGATCCTTGTCAGAAGAGTTTTCAAGAGTTGAAGACTCGACTTACCTCAACTCCAATTTTGGCTCTTCCAGATGGTCTAGATGGGTTTGTAGTGTACTGTGATACATCTAGAGTAGGTTTGGGTTGTGTCCTCATGCATCATGGTAAGGTCATAGAGTACGTCTCTAGACAACTTAAGCACCATGAGAAGAATTATCCGACTCATGATCTTGAGTTATCAGCCATAGTATATTTCTTAAAGATTTGGAGGCATTACTTGTACGGTGTTCATGTTGATGTGTTCACCGATCATAAAAGCCTTCAGTACGTATTCTCCCAGAAAGATCTTAACCTCCATCAGAGAAGGTGGTTAGGGATCTTGAAAGATTATGACATGAGTGTCCTTTACCATCCAGGAAAGGCCAATGTAGTGGCCGATGCTCTTAGTAGACTGTCTATGGGTAGTGTTCTTCATATTGAAGACAGTAGAAAGAAGTTAGTCAAGAATTTCATCAGCTCGCTAGACTAGGTGTCTGCCTAGTTGATTCAGCAGAGGGTAATATATGGGTTCAGAGTAGTTCAGAATCATCTCTAGTTTTTGAGGTAAAAGAAAAGTAGGACAGAGATCCCAGTCTTGTTAAGTTAAAAGAGTCAGTCAAGGATCAAAAAGTAGAGGTTTTATCCTAAGGGGGAGATGGTGTTTTGCATTGTCAGGGTCGTCTGTGTGTGCCGGGTGTAGATGACTTGAGGCAATAAATTCTGGCAGAAGCATATGATGCGCGCTACTCTATTCATCCAGGGGCCACTAAGATGTACCGTGACTTACAGGAGATCTATTGGTGGAATGGGATGAAGAGAGATATTGTAGAGTTTGTGGCTAAGTGCTCCACATGTCAGCAAGTTAATGTTGAGCATCAGAATCCTAGTGAATCTATGCAGGAGTTCAATATTCCCACTTGGAATTGGGAAGAAGTGAATATAGACTTTGTAATGGGTTTGCCTCATACTCCTCATAAGCATGATTCAGTTTGGGTCATTGTAGATAGAATGACTAAATTATCTTATTTCCTTCTAGTCCATACCTCTTATTCAATCGAGGATTATGCCAAACTCTATATCAGGGAGTTGGTTAGATTATACGGTGTTCCGTTATCTATTATCTCAAATAGAGATACCCAGTTCACCTCTCATTTCTGGAAAGCTTTCCAAAAGAGTCTTGGTACCCGAGTTTATCTCAGTATAGCCTTCCATCCTCAAATGGTTAAGCAGAAAGGACCATCCAGACTTTAGAAGATATGCTGTGAGCATGTGCAATTGATTTCAAGGTGAGTTGGGATAACCATTTGCCTTTTATTGAGTTTGCATACAACAACAGCTATCATTCCAATATTTGGATGGCTTGATTCAAAGCTCTCTATGGTAGGAGATACAGTTCTCTAGTCGGTTGGTCAGAAATTAGTGAGGCCTCAGTTATAGGGCCTGACTTAGTAGTTGATGCCTTAGAAAAAGTCTAATTGATCAGAGAAAGACTTTGGGCTGCTCAAAGCCGACAGAAGTCTTACACAGATTTGCGCAGAAAGGATCTCGAGTTTGAGATTGATGATCATGTTTATCTAAAGATCTATCCCATGAAGGGAGAAAATATATTTGGCAAGAAGGGAAAGCTCAGCCCCCTATATGCCGGTCCCTTCAAAATTCTCGGTCGCTTTGGTAAGGAAGCTTATGACCTCGAATTGCCTTCAGATCTAGCTTTAGTCCATCCAGTCTTTCATGTCTCCTTACTCAAGAAGTGCATAGGTGATCTAGCAGTCGTAGTCCCTATTGAGGGCATCGACATTCAGAGCAGCCTTTCTTATGAAGAGATTCCAGTCAAAATTCTTGACTATCAGACATGTAGAATGAGGAATAAAGAAGTCCCTTTAGTCAGAGTTCTTTGGTAGAATCAGTCCGTTGAGGGATCTACTTAAGAAGAAGAAGTATATATGCTGACCAAGTATCCTCACCTCATCTCTACAAACTCAGACTCAGCCTAAGGTAATAGCTTTTCTTAAAGCTTATTCAGTTTCATGTCCAAATTCCAGTTACAAATAAGTTTCATGCTCAGATTCCCATTTTAAACTTGGTATCCATTTACCATTGCATATTCAATCATATGTTCATATATCAGGTCAGTTATGTATTCACGTATCAGCTATACATGATCAGCTTATCAGTACTCTCAGTCATGCATTCATGTATCAGCTCAGTCATAAAACCATGCATCAGATATGCATGATCAGCATGAATCTCAGTAATGTCAGTCATGTACTCATGTTCAATTGTTCATATTCAGTATGTACTTCATCTTATTGTTTTTCCCATCTAAATTAGTCCCATTCGTAGACGAATGTTCCCAAGAGGGAGATATTGTAATACCCTGTACTTCTACCTATCTTAAATTCATCCCAAAAATATTAAAGACTTGATTTAAAAGATGTATCCACTTTTATACATGTAGAATTTTCAAGATTTTGACTTTTGTTGTGTGGAAAATTGAATAAGCTTTCCATCAATACCAAATTTGCCCAAATTCGACACTCGAGCGAAGAGTTAGAGCCATTTTAGTAAAATAGTGTGCCACCTGAGCCATCAACGCATTGTGGAGCATGCCAAAATGGAAATCATCAAAATCCAATGAGCCTCCGTGATTATGGCACATCGCACCAAGGCTCAAATTCAGAATTATCCTTTTTCCAGTGTCTCAGCGTGATACCACCGCGTCGCGGTGAACTTCCAGGTCCCATCCAGTATTGCAACACGATTTTACCGCGTTGCGCCACCATGAAATTTCCTATTTGTTATTTTCTAGAGCGACAGCGCGATAGCACCGCATTGTGCCAGCTTGACAAGTCAAGAAATTCTGACGAAAATTAAATATTTCGTCTAGGGATAAATTGGTCTTTTCCCAAGGTTTTAACACGTCCAGGTGCGGGATTTAATCCCTAAAAATATTGTAAATTATTATTTACTCACATTTTCCCCAAATCAAGAATATTCTCTCCCAAGAAACAAAACCCTAGCTCTCAAGAATCAAGGTCAAGCTCAAGAATTTCTCCAAGAACCTTTAAGGAATTACGTTCTAAGGTATGTCAAGTGTTGATTCATGGGTTCCTTTCACCCATGAAGCTCAAGAATCTCTTTTGAAAATCCAAATATTTGTGCATTTATGAATGTTCATGATTTAGTTGAATTGAAATTCATATTCATGTTGTTGTTGGATTTTGATTCATGTTTTAAAGTACATGTTCCAATAATTGATCCTAGTACGTGAGAATTTGCATAATATTTGACATAAACCCTTCAAATTGAAAATTGATTTATGCAACCATGATAATTAAATGCATTGATGATAGTATAAACCAAAGTATGCTCCCCATGTATTTGATAAAATGCATATGTGAAGGAAAAAGTATCATTATAGTATGTTAATATGAAATCCCCATATATGTACAAGTTAATACATGTCAAGTGTTTGATGAGATGTCTTAGTCAATAAATTATAGATATATATATATATATATACATATATAGCCATTGTTGTGCTTTTAAATTTGTGCTATGACTTACTTTTATGCTATCGAGTCCTGGGGGGTATTTATACCCGACAATTTAGCTATGTGCCTAGAGCCGGTGTCAGTTTCATGATAATCTCAGTCATACCATGATCAATATTATTCTCAGTCAGTTTTAGTACTTGATAGAATTCAGTCAGTTACATGACTCAGAAAAATTCAGTAATTTCATGAACTCAGTTAGTTAATAGAATTCAATAGTATTCCATCAGTCCACGAAACTCAGTGAACTCAGTCTAGTTTATCTCAGTATAATCAGTTCAGTGTCTATTTAGTTGGGAGTAGGATTCAGCACCTAGTAAACCCAAGGATGGGAACTCACTTACCGGTAGAGGGGGTGATTCTTAGAAGTAGTCCTTGTGTTCCAGAACTACATAGCCAGCGTAGGTTGAGACATCAAAAACCTATCAGATGAGGGGTGATGAGGTGGCTTAACCTGTCAGATGAGGGTCCCACCATTCTTTTTAGAGTACCTTCTAGATGAGGGTCACTTACAGCTTGTCCTTACCAGTGGCACGGTATTAACACCCTTTCAATTGGGGTTATAGATTGGACCCCAACACAGCTATAATATCTTGTTAGTGGCATGTCAGTTAGATAACTACTTTCCATAGTCTCAGTCTCAGTAAAAGGACTCAGATAGTTCTTCAGATTCAGAACTGTCAGATACAGTTATCCAGTTCAGTACGAAACTAAGCTGGTTTCATTAGAATCATGACTGTCAGACACAGTCACTCAGTTAATACAAACCTCATGTTATCAGTATCTAGATTTAGTATTATCATGATTTCAGTTACATTTCACATATTCATGTATGTATTCTCATGCAGTTATGTTTATGTTCATGTTATCAGTCAGTTATAGTTCATGCATATGAACCCCATGCATTCAGCCTTACCTCACTTGTGTACCTGTACATTCCCTTGTAATAACGCATACTTTTATTTTGCGCTATGGTGTTTTATACCATATGTTCATAAGCATGAGCTCCAGAGCACCCCTGGTAGATTGGACGTTCAACAGACAGACTAGCAGTGAGTCCTCATCCTTCGAGGACATAATCATTACTTTATTAGTTCATTACTTTATTATTTCAGTTTTAGTAGATGGAGGTAGTTGGTAACATGTCCCATCAACTCCTTATTCAGATAGTTCAGTGTTAGAGGCTTTCAGACTATAGTATGTTTAGATAGTTGTTATTTTTTTTAGTTTGATATTGTGATACCGTATTATCCAGATATTATGTTTTATCAGATATTTAAACCTTATGGACTTTTATATTTTATTTTTGCATTTATATGGTATATTATGCAGTTCTCAGTTATAGATATTAGTCATAGGTAAGCTTGTGGTCTTTCGGGGTCATGAGCATTGTGTAGTATTTCGGGTACCAGATTCGGGGTGTTACACTATAGAATGGGAAGAGTTTACCACAGCTTTCTTAGATCGAGTCTTCCCATTAGAGTTAAGAGAGGCCAAAATATCAGAGTTTATTAACTTAAGACAGGTTAGCATGTGAGGGAGGGAGTATTCCCTCAAGTTTACTCAGTTAGCTAGGTATGTTTCTCATGTGTAGCGGATAAGAGGTCCAAGATGAGTAAGTTTATGTATGGCGTGTCTGATAGTGTGGTCAAGGAGTGTAAGACCACAATGTTGATTAGTGAGATGGACTTGTCTAGGCTGATAGTTTATGCTCAACAGATAGAGAAGCAGAAGATTAAGGAAAGAGAGAGAGAAAATAAGAGAGATAGGATGGGTAGTTTTAATTTCAATCAGCCAAAGTCAGAAGGTGGTAACCATCCTTAGTTTTATCAGAGGTCCTCAGCCCCAGCACCCTCTTCAGCCAGTATCCCAGTACCCAAATTTAGAAATGACTATAGAGATAGGGCACCAGGCTCTAAGTCCCAGGTCAGTGCCAGTAGTGCTCGTATGAATCCTCTATATCAGAAATATAGTAGACACCATCAGGGTGAGTGAGAACGGGTAGTGATGTGTGCTTCGGGTGTGGCAAGCCAGGCCATTGGATTCAGAAGTGTCAGTTAGTTTCTCAGAAAGAAAGGGATATGCGCCAACAGGGCCAGTCCTATTAGTTGTCAGTTCCATTCGGTCGCTCGACTCAACAGGGTGTCGGTTCCAATACTACCAGTGGTCAGCGTCCGAACAGATTGTATTCTCTTTAGTCCCACCAAGATCAGGAAAATTCACCTGACATAGTTACTGGTATGTTGAAGGTCTTTCACTTATATGTTTATGCTTTACTAGACCCTGTAGCTTCTCTTTATTTTGTAACTCCATATAAAGTCGTCAATTTTGAAGTTAGTGCTGAAACTCTAGTAGAGCCCTTTTCAGTGTCTACCCCAGTATGTGTTTCCATTGTAGCCAGATAGGTATACAAGAACTGTCCGATCATAATATTTCAGAAAGTTACCTCAGTTAATGTTGTGGAGTTAGAGATGATGGATTTTGACGTCATTCTCGACATGGATTGGCTCCACTCATTCTATACTTTAGTTGATTGTAGAAACAGAATAGTTCATTTTCAGTTCCCAAATAAACCAGTCCTTAAATGGAGGGGTAGTACTACAACTCTTAGGGGTCATTTGATCTCGTACCTTAGAGCCAGAAAGATGATATCAAAGGGGTGTATTTACCATCTTGTGCAAGTCAAAGACTCTAACTCATAAACTCCAACTCTTGAGTCAGTTTAAGTAGTGAGGGAATTTTCAGATATGCTCCCTGAAGATCTCTCCAGAATTCCTCCTAAAAGGGAAATCAACTTCGGAATACACCTTCTCCCAGATACTCAGCCTATATTTATTTCTCCATACAGAATGGCTCCAGCTAAACTCAAAAAATTGAAAGAATAGTTGAAGGATCTCTTAGATAAGAGATTCATCAGACCCAATGTCTCCTCGTGGGGTGCACTTGTTCTATTTGTGCGTAAGAAAGATAGTTCTCTCAGAATGTGTATTGACTACCGTCAGTTGAACAAGGTCACAGTCAAGAATAAATATCCAATTCCTAGAATCGATGACTTGTTTGACCAACTTTAGGGTGCTAGATACCTTTCCAAGATAGACCTCAAGTCAGGCTATTATCAGCTCAGGTGCAGAGAATGTGACATTCTAAAAATAGCTTTTCGAACCCGGTATGGTCACTTTGAATTTCTAGTCATGTCCTTCGATCTTACAAATACCCCAGCAGCCTTCATGGACTTGATGAACCGAGTGTTCAAGCAGTACTTGGACATGTTCGTCATAGTCTTCATTGATGACATTCTTGTTTACTCCCGTAGTGAAACTGATCATGCAGGCCATCCTAAAATAGTGTTGCAAACTCTTAGAGCCCATCAGTTGTTCGCTAAATTTAGTAAGTGTGAATTCTGACTAAGATCAGTAGCTTTTCTTGGCCATATTATTTCCGATGATGGCATTAGAGTTGATCCTCAAAAGACCGAGGCGGTGAGAAACTAGCCTAGACCCATCTCTCCATCAGATATCAGGAGTTTCTTGGGTTGGGCTGGCTATTATCGTCGGTTTGTTAAAGGGTTTTCTTCTATTGCATCCCCCATGTCTAGATTGACTCAGAAGAAAGTTAAGTTTCAGTGGTCAGAATTCTGCGAGAAGAGTTTTCAGGAGTTGAAGACTTGACTCACCTCAGCTCTAGTTCTTACTCTACCAAACAGTTCAGATGGCTTTATTGTGTACTGTGATACATCCAGGGTAGGTTTGGGTTGTGTCTTTATGCAGAGAGTCAAGGTCATATCCTACGCCTCCAAACAGCGTAAGCCTCATGAGAAGAATTATCCAACTCAAGATCTTGAGCTAGCAGTTGTAGTGTTTGCCTTAAAGATTTGGAGACATTACTTGTATGGGGTGCATGTAGATGTGTTCACAGATCATAAAATACTTCAGTATGTGTTCTCTCAGAAAGATTTGAATCTGCATCAGAAAAGGTAGTTAGAGTTATTGAAGAATTATAGCATGAGTATTCTGTATTATCCGTGAAAGGACAATATAGTGGTTGATGCTCTTAGTATATTGTCTATGGGTAGTGTTGCTCATGTTGAGGATAGTAAGAAGAAGTTAGCTCAGGGATTTCATCCGCTGGCCCGACTAGGTGTCCGCTTAGTCGACTCAGTAGAGAGTAGTGTGTGGGTACAGAGTAGCACCAAATCATCTCTAATTTCCAAGGTGTCCCAGTCTAGTTAAGTTGAAAGAATCATTCGGAGATCAAAAAGTGGAGGTTTTCTTCCAAGGGGTAGATAGTAAATTGCATTGTCAGGGTAGATTGTGTATGCCTGGTGTAGATGACTTGAGGCAATAAATTCTTGCGAAGGTGCATGGTGCGCGTTACTCTATTCATCCAGGGGCCACTAAGATGTACCACGATTTGTGGGAGATTTATTGGTGGAGTAGGATGAAGAGAGATATTGTAAAGTTTGTATCTAAGTGCTCTACATGCCAGCAAGTTAATATTAAGTACCAGAAGCCTAGTGGGTCCATGCAGGAGTTCAGTATTCCCATATGGAAATGGGAGGAAGTGAATATAGACTTTGTGATAAGTTTTTCGCATACCCATCATCAATATGATTCTATTTGGGTTATCATAGACAGGATGACCAAATCAGCTCATTTTATGCCATTTCATACCTCTTATTCAGCCGAGGACTATGCTAAACTCTATATTAGAGAGTTGGTTAGGTTGCACGGTGTTTTCTTATCTATCATCTCAGACAGAGGTACCAAGTTTACCTCTTATTTTTGGAAAGTATTTCAAAAGGATCTTGGTACCCAAGTCCACCTTAATACAGCCTTCCACCCTCAGACAGATGATCAAGCAGAAAGGACCATTCAGACTCTTGAGAATATGCTGAGAGCATGCACAGTTGATTTTAAAGGTAGTTGGGATGACCACTTTCCTTTGATTGAATTTACACACAATAACAGCTACATTTACAGTAACCGTATGGCTCCATTTGAGGCTCTCTATGGTAGGAGATATAGATCTCCAATTGGTTGGTTTGAAGTAGGTGAGGCTACAGTAGTAGGGTTTGACTTGGTGTTTGATGCATTAGAAAAAGTTTAGTTGATCAGAAAAAGTCTTAGGGCTGCCCAGAGACGACAGAAATTGTATGAAGATGTGAGAAGAAAGGATTTCGAGTTTGAGGTCGGGATCTTGTGTACTTGAAAATCTCTCCCATGAAAGGAGTGAAGATATTCATCAAGAAAGAAAAATTCAGTCCCCGATATATCGGTCCCTTCAGAATTCTCAGTCGTTTAAAAAAGATAGCTTACGAGTTTGAGTTGTCTTCAGATTTAGCCTCAGTACACCCAGTGTTCCATGTCTCATTGTTGAAAAAGTGTATTGGTGATCCAGCTATAGTTATTCCCTTAGAAAGTGTAGATATTCATAACAGTCTTTTCTTTGAGAAAATTCCAATCAAAATTCTTAATCATCAAGTTCGTAGACTAAGGAACAAAGAAGTTCCACTAGTTAAAGTTCTTTGGAGAAATCAATCCATTGAGGGAGCCACTTGGGAAATAGAGGCAGATATGCGGACCAAGTACACTCATCTTTTCTCCGTGAATCCAGATTTAGTATAAGGTACTAATCTTCTTAAGATTTCTCTCTATCATGCTCAGTTTCAGTTGCACATCGCGTTCATGTCAGTAGTGCATTCATGAATCAGTTCAGTGATGTATTCCATGCATCAAATATGCATGTTCAGTGTGCAAGCTTAGTCCATCAGTTTCCTCAGCTTAACCAGTTTCGTTCGAGGACGAATGATCCCAAGGGGGAGATATTATAATGCCACATATTTCCCTAGCATAATCTAAGTCCCAATACATGAGTATTCGTATATGAAATTTTTGAAACACTCATTATTTTTCTTTTTAGAGCCTTCCATTGCATAGAAAAATGAATTAGCTTTTCAATGATATAAAATTCACTGAAATCCAATAACCGGGTAAGATGTTATGCCAATTTAAAGTTTTAGTCGTTAAACACTTTCATTTTACCCCTTAGCATGTCGCGTAGGCAGCTCAAATGACAATTGTCAATTTTCAGTGTGACTCTGCATTTATGGCGCATCTCGGAGCAGGCCAATTTCCTGTTTGTCAATTTCCTGTAGGCCT
Source organism: Capsicum annuum (assembly GCF_002878395.1). Classification (NCBI taxonomy): domain Eukaryota; kingdom Viridiplantae; phylum Streptophyta; class Magnoliopsida; order Solanales; family Solanaceae; genus Capsicum; species Capsicum annuum. The sequence continues at coordinate 181,784,638 of NC_061117.1, read as the reverse complement.
CCGCGATGTTGGCGCATCGAGGAGGTGGCCAAAATGGCATCCAAAGGCTTACCGTGATAAGGGCACATCATGCAGTCAGCCCAGTTCCTAGTTGTCAGTTTTTAGTGACACAGCGCGATAGCGCCGCATCGCGCCAGGTGCCCATTTTGGAAAAATTTGATGAAAAATTAATAATTCGTTCAGGGATAAAACAGTCCTTTCGTCATTATTTTAGTCTGCCCAGGTGTGATATTTAAGCCCTAAAAACACTTTTAAAATCATTCTTTAATTAATTTCCCCCAAATCAAAAGGCATTCTCTCCCAATCAAGAACCCTAACTCTCAAATTCAAAGTCAATCCTCAAGAATTCACTAAGAACTTCAAGAAATCCATCAATTAAGGTATGTTAGATGTTCATCCATAGATTTTTTTCATCCATGGTGTCCAAGCAACCTATTGAAATTTCAAGTTTTAATCTTTTCAAGTTATTTGATTTTAAATTATGATTTCCTCCTTGAATCTCCATGTACTATTGATTTTATACCATGTTACCAGAAAATTATTGTTATTATACAATCCTCTATTTAATAATATTATTATTTATTGAATTAAACCATGATTTATTGATATTATGATGAATTCATGCTATTCCTACAAGATCCATGACATTTCTATGATTGTTTTAAACCATGAGCTACAAATGTTTGATAAAATGCCTACAAGAGTGATTTATTTAATAAATGCCTTCATGTTTTGATCTCCATGTTTTAGTGTCATTTTACTACAATTGTTTTGAGTCCTGAGCTATTAAATACCCGAAAACCATAGTTGTTTACTTAGTCTCATTTCAAAATCTTCAGAATAACTTCAGATTATATTATGAGCATTATCAGAATAGTCAGTTAAACTCAGAACAGTCTAGTATTTCAGAGTCTTTCAGTTAGGACTAGGACTTAGCACCGAGCGAGTGTAGGAATGGAGGCTTCCCCGTCAGATAGGCAGAGTCGTTAGTAGCAGTCCCTATACTCTAGAACTACGTAGCCATCGCAGGATATAAGTAGTCACCCGTCAGATTAGGCTTGACTATCTTGCAGGGGCCATCCGTTAGTTCAGGCTTGACACCCCTAGTCCTTTGGATATTATATCAGTTTAGTGGATTCACATAGCCATTGTTAGTACCCGTGGCACGGTATTAATACCCTTTTCAATTGGGGTTACAGGTTGGACCCCGATTAGCTTAAATTGGGGAATGTCGGTTAGATGATACCTCCCACAGTATCAGGTATAGTGTCAGTTACAGTCTCAGTTCTATTACGCAGTCTTAGAGTTGCTTGACTAAAACATATAGATATCAGTATTTTTCAGTGTTTTAGTTTACAGATTTTACTCAATTCATGTTATATGCTGGTCATGCATCCTCAGTGTCTACAAATTTTCATATATTTTTAATATTTACAGATTCTCATGTATACACAGTATTTACATGCTTTCGTATCTCCAATTCCTACAGATTTCATGTTCTCTATTCAGTATCTCATGTTTTACATGCATAATCATGAAACCTTGCATGTCAGCCTACCTCATTTAACATACCAGTACATTCAAAGTACAAATCGCATACCTTTTTTTGTGCTATGATATATCATATCATAGTTGCTGACGCTCAGTTCTCGGATCACACTTAGTCCCTTAGATTATCAGCAGTACAGTAGCAGTGGTGAGCCCTCATCATTCGAGTACATATTATATTACTTTATGTCTTTATCTCAGTAGTTAGTAGAGTTAGTTGGGGGCCTATCCCATCAACTCATAGTATTCAGTTTAGAGGCTTTTCAGACACTACAGTTGGTTATTCAGATTATTTAGATTTTAGTATTATGTTAGATTCATAATTCAGTAGTCGTTTCATTATTAAAACCTTATGGCATTTCAGTTATTCTTTCGCATTCATGATTATATTATTCAGTGCTCAAAGCAGGTACCAGCTCATGGGTTATTTTATGGTCCCTCGGGACTGTAAGCACCGTGTAACGACAAGAGGGTAGTCTGGGTCATTACAAACTGGGATCTAGATCACATCCCCTTCAACTTACCCCTTAACCTAATGAACCTCATTAAAGGAGTTTATATTCCTAACAACCCAAATGCTATTGAAAACCAGCCTGGAAATGCATCAATTCAGGATCTTTTTCTACGGGCTCTGCATACTGGTCCATTAGAAACGAGATCTTACCAAGTAGGGATCCTGAGAAAAAATTTAAATGGATATGGAAGCTCCAATGCCCAAACAAAAGCAAATTATTTTTGTGGTTATGTAAGTATAATACTCCCTACTACCAATCACCTATACTCTATAGGTATAAAAGTAAACCCCAATTGCTATGCTTGTGGAAACCCAGAAACAATCAAACATATTTTCCCTTATTGTAAAAAAAGTTAAAGTTTTTTGGCAAGAGTTAGGTATGGATAATCAAATTGAAATGATCAAATACTCGGATAAACGTTGGCTAGATCACTTAAAAGTGGTAGGTTCCAAACCTCAAGGAGGCCTGCTTACATGGGAATTTACCTTTCCTTTTTATCTTTGGAGTGTATGGCTCACCAAGAATGAAAATTACCATAAGCATCTTAATAACCCCATCAGAATAGACTTACCTATTTTACAAGTAATAGAATTTTCTACCCTATCAGGTAAAACTAAAACTGTTAATCATACCGGCATATATCACATGAATTAAGAACCACCTAAAAAAGGCTACAAATTGAATACAGATGGCTCATTGTTAGGAAACCCAGGAAGGAGGGGTATAGGGGGACTAATTAGGGACCAAATGAGCCGCTGGATCACAGGGTTCATGGGCAGTTTCTTGCACATCAACAATACTAGAGAGGAATTATTAGCGCTACTGAATAGACAATGCATTGCGTATAAATACTCTTATACACCTCTCAGCATTAATATGGACTCGAAGGTAATTCTCTCTTTTATTAAAAATGATCATCCAATGTATACTAACATCATCAATGAATGAAGGAAATTACTCCACATGTTGAGGGACCCGCCCATTCAACATAGCTATCGGGAAGCAAACCAAGCAGCAGACGCCCTAGCAAGAAGAGGAGCGCTATCTACTAACTATAACTATATCAACAAATGGAGCATTCCGCCATCCTTTATGAAGCATCTTTTGGAAGTAGATAGGAAGGGGACATCTTTTGTTCGTCTTAAGAACACAAACCTCCTAGCCTCTAGCAATAGTATTACGGATCCTAGACTTAGTTTTGGTACTATTCTGGATAACACGGGCCTGTTGGATTGTAATAATGCTACTAGCTACTCTAATCATGCTACTACTTTTTGTTGTAATAGCTCACTCTTGGGCACTTCTGCTGCCCCTCTATCCTGTACTAAATATTATTAGCTATTAATAAATTATCCATCTTTACCAAAAGAAAAAGTCCAATGTTGTACTTCATTGTAATCGACTATAAATACTTATAAAAGATATTAAGATAATTATGAATATAAAAGTTACTTGTTTCTACGTTCAATTATTTTATTCATTTCTTCTGAATCATAGATTTCTAGGCTATCTTCTCGAATCCTCTCTGTTAGGATCCTGAAATAGCTACTGAATCCTCGAGCTATTCTAAAGCTCCCGCAATTCAATTATCAGTTAATCACATCAATAAGACATTGCTTAAGGATATTGCCCGAAAATATTTGTCTTTTTTTATATAAATTGTTAAATTGTTATTTATACGTATTTATACATCATAGTTCTGTATGCAAATAATCAATATATTATATAACTTGAGAATGATTCTCAAGTTAATCAAATGCTAGCCATTTATTGTAATACAATATTCTCATTTGTGTTTTAAAAAATCTTATTAGTAAATAATAAGCTTTAAGTAGTTTAATTTAAAGTTCTATCGTAGTTTATCTAAAAACATTAAAAAAAAAATTTAAAAATTACTATATTCCTAATGTCATGACTATATAACAAAATAAAGGCTTTTCAAAAATATTAGTTTTGTATTAAATGTATTACCATATATAATGAATATCTATTTGTAGGAAAGTAAGGGGGCAAAGTTAGTTTTTCCAGGTTTTTCCTTCATTGTTATTGACCCCTTACAAGAACTCAAGAAGTTCTCGAGAGAAATAAGAGTTACTTTCTATTTTCACTCCATTCTTTTTTTCTTACTTTATATTTCATAATACGTTATCAGGACGAGTCTCTAACTAATTAAGATCAATCGATTTGATGGTAAGCTATTATAAGGGGATCAATAGTGAGGTATGTCAAACTTAATATATTTTTACCTTAAGAACAGTTAGATACAATTATCTAGACTCAAGTATATTCAGGCGGTGAAACAATCCTCTGGGGGGTAAGTAATGAAAATTCTGGATTATAGTTTCTAAGCTAAAAGATGGTCAAAATTGAAAAGCAATTGTTTTTCCGTATTGATAATATATGAGTGTTGCAATAATATTCAAGGCTAAAGAATAATTATACAAAGATGGCCGATTGCAAGTATAGGACATATAAGCTGCCAATTCTTTGTGTAAGTCCCATCAATTTATAACCTAAGACGCATTTATATGGATAAGACATTGAGTTTGAATCTCAATGCACTATATTGATGATAATATGATGGTTAAGGCAAAATAAGGTATTTTTGATGAAAAGTCATGAAACATGTATCATTGAATATGTTTCATTCTCTCAAGTGAATGTGGTAGCAGTGTATTATATGTCTGAAAGAAGATAAATAGTTAAACTTAATAGTACTCCAAAAGCTCATGAAATAGTAATTACTTTGAAGTAAGGTAACTCTGAAAGATATATTAGGGGGGAATTCTCTACATCATATGTATGCCTCAATTTGCTCCTGAAGTAGCAAAATCTTGAAAGAGGTTATAATCTATCCAAATTTGATAGGATTAAGGCACAATTATATTCTATTCCCAAAAAATTAGAATTTTAATTGTTATAAGTACAGATCCATTCCCTAAGGTGAATGTGATAATATTTAGTAAAAATTATTAATACAAGCGTGCACTTGATTGTGATGGTATCACAACTCACCTCTAAAAGAGGCAGAATAATTGAGAGAAGTTATTTGAAAATTTACTCCCGAAATAGTAAATTCAAAAAATTTATTCATGTAAAAGTAAATCTGAAATTTACTAAAGCAAAAATCACACATCATGATAAACTTGGAGTTTACTAGTATAAAAGTTCATAGGTTGACATGAATGATTGTGACATTTCGAAGATATGCATATTGAGTATTAGACATTTATTAAAAAATTAGATGATTCTTCAGGAATTGTTTATGTCGCTTGATCTCATGATAAGTTGGTTGGACCAACTAATGTTAGGGTTGGATCCCCTGAATTCTGGAAAGTATTAAAGATGAATAAGGGCATGTTCATCTATCATGTGACATATTGAAAAGATGCATCAATAAGATTATCACATGTACATTTATAGTCAACCTGACATTGCTCAATAAAATTGAGTGAAAAGCATGATTTTCAGATTGTGTAATCAAGATAATTCATCTTGATAATGTTGTTTTAGCATTGAATATCTTCGACAAATAGTTGAACCACTGATAATGAGAGCAAAGTTTCATACATTGATCTGAAGTATGATATATTGCATGCAATAACACTTGTTTGCATTAGACTAAAAATAGTGATTAATTTCTCCCTCTCATTTGGTTCAAGGTCATGAACTAATTATACCATCTAATAATTTTGATGTACAGTATATGATTAATGAATATACAATGATGCATAAAGATGGATTCTCTAAATAAATTGAGATGCATGTTAGTTTTCCTAACCGGAGGGGGAGGGGGGGAGAGATAATAAACAGATAAGAAATATGTTTTGAACTATCATCAATATGATCGTCATTTAAAAGATAACTCAAGTTAAATGCCAAGAGCATTTACTGATTCCAAATTGATTTCATATTTAACTGTGGATACTCCTATTGTGTGTCTCTAAAGGACAAAGTCTACACGTATGTAAAGTGTGGTAGACTAATCGGTTCCAATAGAAATCATTCTTGAAAAGAAAAAAGGAGCAAATGATCACAATAAGAAGGTAATGTGCTCTTAAGGAGCATACGAAATAACACTTAATGAAACCTTATGAAAGGTACAGGTACCTGAAAATAATAAAGTGATGAGATCTCAAAATGATATGTCACATTGTGAATGGACAAAAAATTATATATTATCGATAATATCGTTGATACAATATTAGCGCAATATTATAAAAAATACAAGGATCTAAATTCTACGTTTATTTAAGTATGTTGATGTAGAAATATTTATCAAGTCGCATGAAAGGATGTATCTCGGTAAGTATAAAACATATTTGATTTGCAATTCAGACACTTGAAGATGTCAAACATGAAATGCTGAATATTGTCACTTGACAATTTATATGAAAACTTTTTTAAGAATTCAAAATGTTTGAGGCATATAAAAATTTCGAGGAAACTTATTTATAATCCTTATATTGCATAAATTTATAACTTCAAAATTATTAAAACTCGTGGAGAGTTTTCAAAAGTGATAGATTATCTGCTTAAAGAAGTTGAGATGAGAAACACATAAAATTGGATTAGATCCTGAAGTACCATATCTTGTGTTATAGATGCATTTACAAATTTTGTAGAAACTATGAACATGATATAATTTTACTTCTATATGGAGATAATGAAGTAGATCACTTGCATATTGCAATTGAAAGTCCTTGTATTAATATGTTTATGCTAACACATATTGTCAAGTTTTTTAATACGCATGATAGTCATATGATTGAGCTAATGGTTTGATACAGATATATTAACTGTTGTCATGAAGTGTCACTTTCATACCATGTATACATGACATTCAGATTATGCTAAGACGATAGCTATTCATAAAGCAAGTCGAGAATGTATGTGGCTGAGGTTAATGATACATCTCATTTGAGAAAAAATATGGTTTGAAATGTGACAAAGTACCCATGATTTTGCATGAAGATAATGCAACATGCATAGCACAACTCAATAAAGGATTTATAAAAAGGGATAGAACGAAGCACATTTCACCAAAACTTTTCTACATACATGAGCTCCAAAAGAATGGTGATATGAACGTGCAATAAATCCGTTTGAGTGATCATATGACTAATTTATTCACAAAGTCTCCATCAATTACAACTTTCGAAAAGATGATGCACTAGATTGAAATATGAAAATTCAAGATTCGAAATCGATGTTCTCATCGGGGGGAGCAAATACGCATTGTACTCTTTTTTTCTTTCAATGTTTTGTTCCACTGGGTTTTCCTTACAAGGTTTTTCATGAGGCAATCGAAATGCGTATTATTAGAAATGTGTACTAGTGTTTCTTCACAAGTTTTTTTCACTGAATTTTTTCTAGTAAGATTTTAACGAGGCACATTATCTATCAATTAGACATTCAAAGGGGAGTGTTATAAATGTATTATTATACATAGTGAATGTCCATTTATAGAAAATTTAGAAATCCTAACTTTGGGACAAAATTTATAGAAAATTTTGAAATCCTAACTTTGAAGAAAAGTTAGTTTTTCCCTATAAATAAAGAAATTTTCCTTCATTGTTATTGACCCCTTAAAAATCCCTCAAGAAATTCTCAAGAGAAATAAGAGTTACTCTGTTTTTTTGCTCCATTCTTTTTATTCTTACTTTATAATTCATAACAAATTATAACTTTATAATACATATAGTGGTATTTTTCTAATGGGTATGAGAAGAATTTTACTAACAAAAATAAAATTAATTATAACTTGAGATATTGAAATAAAAACTTGATAATAATATGAATATGACCTAATGTATTCTCATGGCACTATACAAGAAAATTATAATATTTATATTACAAGAATTTGAAAATAGTATTTAATTTTATATAATATATAACTTTTAATTATCATAAATAGAATATTTTATCTTTTAGAGTTTATTTTAGGTTGTTCAAACCATCAAAGTGAATTAGTGTATTAACGGATGCACGTGCACCCCACCCTAATACATGGATCCGCCTCTGATTATCATTTGTACATTGTAATGTGTTGTTTCAAGTTCAAATCAATCTAAAATATGTGTAGACCTACACGAATTTTTTATCATGTTTGTGAATACAGACTACATGCTTCTTACAGCAAAAACACAAGATGACTTCAACAACATATAAAAACAGATACCAATTTGACTCATCCTTATCATACAACATACAACGTATCACACACTCATGATTGATATTGTCTCATCTAACATCTCTATAAATCAGCCACTATGTGTCTAGACTTTGTTAATTATTTACTTTCTTCACAACATAGTAGTTATAGCTTTTAATTCTCTGATCATACACCCAAAAGCTAGGATAAAAATATCTATCTTGAGCATCAATCATTGTTGTTGGTCTTGTTCCTCTTGAGCCCATTTGCCTAAATAAATCTTTTCGAACTATCTTGTATTTATAAATAAATATCAATATACTTTTGACAAATTATATATATCAACAATGTGGTGATACACATCAGCAACCTACTTAGCTTCCGAGTGAATCTCGGTTCACATGCCATAAAAAAAAATTAACTCTTGCAAGGTTGATAGCTTGAAGATTCTCTTCACAAGGGTTATTGTTAAAATATCACATCATGAACATCTCAATTTCAACTCTGATAAATCAACTTTGCATGAAGAAGTTAGAAGAGGAAAAAATCAGAAGAAGAAAAAGAAAAGGAAAAAGTCTAAATGAGATCATTCTGATATGAACAAAGTACATCAAAAAATAAAGAAAATCACATGTATAAATAGTTACAAAAGGGACCCAATCACGTCATTTAAAGAATGTAAATAAATCTTTTATTTTATTTTCTTGTACACAGTTTTTTCCCCTTTATTAATATATAGCTGATTGATTTTTTTTATCCTTTTAGAAATATACAATTGGTAGAAAGCTATTGAGAAAAATTCTTTTCTCCTCGTATAAATACATGTACGGTGCATCAATAAAATACATGAAAAAAAAAAAAAATTCATCTCTTCGGCTTTATTTTTTCTTTTATGGTGTCAGAGCAGGTTAATAAAATGCTTATTTTTTACGTTTTTATTTTGTTTTTCATCTCAATTTTCTTCCTGCCTTATAGTTACAAAAGAAACCACTCCAATAAAAAATGTTGGATCCCATACTATGAATTTCAGTCATCTTTAATATCTGCGTTCATCAGATCATCTTGTAATGAACTTGAGAAATTTCACTTTTGATGATGAAGGGCATGAAAACTGGCGTAGGTCGGTTCTCACTGCTCTATCATTCAATGATAAAATATGATTCATAGATAGTACTTATATTTTACCTGCTTCTAATTCTTCAGATATTAAACTTTGGAGTACATGCAATGACAATACTGTCATGGCTTCTTATTCGGACTAACTTGTGCGTACCTCGACTAATTTCACAGGGTACCTGACACCTCCACCAGCAACATGTACCACGTAACTCCGTCGACCAAAGATAAAACAAATGAAAAGAAATCACCTAATGTTTGTTAGTGTCATATATTCTATAACTATTAGAAATCTTTGGACAGATCTAAAAGATAGATTTGATTAATCAAATGAAGATAAATTGTACCACTTGCAAAAGGAACGAAGTGATTTAGTTCAACGTATTAATGACATAGATGACTATTTCACAAAAATAAAAATTCTAGGATGAATTACATATTTTAAATGCCAATACAAAGTGTGGATATAATTGCAAGTGTGGAGGAAAGAAAAAGCCACTAAGCGTATGCAAGATGAAAGACATATACATTTTTTAATAGGATGAAATGAATCTCATGCTTTCGTAAGAGAAAACATCCTCATATTTACACCTCGCTTATTCTTTGCTATCCAGGATGAGAAACAAAGAAAAGTTTATGTAAGTCATCAACATCCTGAAGAGTCCTCATTTTCAGTAATGAGTCAAAAGTACTAAAAAGTTTGGAAACTATAATTACAAATTAGAAAAAGAATAGTCTAATTTGTTCATACTACAAGAGACTGGGTCATAATACTATAGACAATTGCTACAGAATTGTGAGTTTTCCTGCAGATTTCAGATTCACAAAATCAAAGAGGACGCAGGCAGCAGGTCAGGGAAGAGTACACAATAATGCAATGCTAACAGAGGAGAATAATAGATCAACCACACAACACTTCTTACAAAATCAGTTTAGCCAACTTATTCATCTCCTCCAACAAGTCAAAGTTGGACAGACAGTCAGGAACTCCATACTCAAGAGTACAGGTTGTTGCGAATAATGTAGTGTATTCTGGTATAACTAATTCAATTCATAATCTTATTAATTATTTTACTCATATAAAGTTCAATTCCCGAATTATTAATTCAAGAGTCTTTCAACATATGACTTTTGATGTTTCTAATTTAATTTCTTTTTTACACCCCTGATTGTTAATCTTTCTAATTCTTCAAAGGTTACAACTACTCGCAAAGAAACTAAATTTTTTTTTTTTTGCCTCAATTATAATCTATTTTCTGTGAAGAAACTTTGCCATCAGTGTAATTGTTATCTAATCTTTTCTTCTACTAATTCTTTTTGCAGGTCCTTTCGGATTCTTGATGAATCTTAAGTTGGTCTCAAACTTCTCAAGTCTACCTTCCCTAAGTATAGAAGTGATCAAGAATATTCTCTTAGTGTTTAGCAAGACATGTCAAATAGTCTTTTTCATTAAGTTAACTAGGTCTAATTCTATATTTAACTCGTCATATTGAGACATGGGGTCCTTATAAAACTACTTATGACGATTTTAAGTAGTAGTATCTTTTAACCATTGTTTGATGATTTTAGCAAAGGTACTTGGACCTATTTATTATCTAACAAAAGTAATGTTTTCTTTATTCTCAAATCTTTTCTTCTAATGGTGAAGAGATAATTTAACACCAAAGTCAAAGTCACTAGATTTGATAATACTCCACTCAGAAATTTTACTTCAAGAAATTTTACATCAAACTTCTTGTATGAAAACATCACAACAAAATGAAATAGTGGAAAGAAAACATATACATCTGTTTGAAACATGTAGAGCTCTCATGCCTCAGTTCTAAGTTTCAGTTTTTTTCTGGAGGGGATTGTGTGCTTATTTCCACCAGTTTGATCAATATATTTCATCTATTGTGTTGAAAGTCAAAACACCTTATGAAGTTCTGTACAAGTAGAAACCATTTTATGATTTTTTAAAAGCTTTTCGAAGTTTATATTTTGTTTTCACTCTACCAACTCAAAAGGGTAAATTGGAGCCTAGAGCTATTAAAGGTGATTTTTTGGGGTATCCTATGAGCAAGAAGGGGCTACAAGGTTATAGACCGATCATTTTATTGTAGAAAAGTTATTTTTCATGAAGATACCTATCCTTTTTTCAAGTCTCAAACAATTTTTTCTATTTTTCCTCATGTTTAAGATACTAGCAAACTTGGTTCTTCTCATTCAGAAGATTCTTCAATTTGTAAGATTTCCCCTAGTTGCCTATCACTCACCAACAATACCAGATCAAAGTCTACAACGTCAGTAGTATGTTACTTCTCCTATCAATTACTACAAGAACTATAAAGCAGTATCCTTCTACTCTACCTCAGATTACATCCTCATACCAATTCATTCTACTTCACAACATTCCACTTCTCAAGCTACTTCCCATGTTCCAACAACAAGATCAGACAGCGTATCGCCCAAACCTATTCAAAGACTGTGTATAATGCAGTATGTTTTACAGACATCACATCTTCAGTTTAATTCCTCATATTCAGACTTCTGTTCTACCCTTTTCAACCCTTGCTCTCACGAATCAACAAATGTTGAATTCTATCTCCTCCATTATAGAACCAACTACTTACGCTCATGCATCATTACATGTAATTGGTTGGCAGCAAGTCATGTTTACTGACTTTGAAGTGTTGATGTCTAATCGGACTTGGGAGGCTCTGGAACTCCCAAAAGGACATAAAGCAATATCATATAAACGGGTTTACAAAGTCAAATACAAGTCTGATGAAAGTATTAAATGACTCAAAGCTAGACTTGATAAGAGGACATACAAAAAGAGAGGGTACTGACTATAATGAAACTTTCCCTCCTATTATTAAAATGACTATTATTAGGTCTCTTTTGTACTGGCAGTTAAAAAGGATCGAACAATTTTTCAGTTGGATATCAACAATGCATTTCTCCACGGAGAATTACAAAAGAAGATTTATATGAAAAAGAACATGGATCACATATCAATTGTGGATATATATGTTGATGACATTTTTATGACCGGTAACAATTCTAGTGAATTAAACGATCATAAACAGTTTTGAAAAGATGAATTCAAAGGCCAAAGATTTAGGGGAAGCCCATTATTTTCTAGGCATGGAAGTCATCCGAGAGAAACAAGGTGTTAGAGTACGTGCACTACTGATTTTCTTATTTTCGCCTAATTGTTGCTTATCGATGGAACAAGTTGACTAACGTCTTTTGAACTAGCTAAAACAGTAAGAAAATAGAACAATGAATTTTTACGTGGAAAACACCCGGCTCAAGTGGTATAAAAAATCACGACATGTACCTCTACAGTATTTAACCCCAACTTCACTAAATAACTCTGAGCCTCAACAACCACTGATTACAAAACTCTTGTAACCAACAACTAGAAATTATAAACTCTAATTCCTATACCTCAATAATTAGGAATTATAAACTCTAATTTCTATAACTCAACAATCAACCTTGACTGTTGAACCAACTTCGAGTTATCCCAAACTTAAAGTTAACTCAGCTCAGTATTGTTCTTAAACAATCAATCTAGGAAAGCAATAAATTACAACTCAATAAGAACAATACATTTAAACTGACTCATAGACTTTAAAGCTTAATCCTGTGATACAGGTTCGCCAATTTCTTCCTTTGTACTGGCAGCACTTGAATCTTTAGTCAGAATTGATCTCTCAATTATGAAATTTATTAATTTGATCGTGTTTAGCCTTTTCTCTCTCTGTAAGTGCGCGCATTACTCTGAATGATACATCTTCTATTTAAGCACAGCTCTCCAAAGAGTCCTTCTTTATTTCAAACTACTTCTTTAATCAGAACTCCCATTGCATAGAGTTCTGCGTCAAGTGAGACTCCTTCTTCAATTCCAACTTTTGTCTCCTTAGTGTTGTAGTCAAACTCCAACTCTTTGAAGCAGCTTATCTACAAGTATTTTACTCAACCACAACTTCTTCAATTTCTCACGTGATCAGTAACTTGAGTATACCAAAATTAGGCTCGCTCATTCATTCCTGACTTTAAGCAATATCTGCATCTATCAGTGAAATCTGAAACCTGTCTTCCTATGCTTGGACCAGCTCAAGAAACATGTTTCATTCATGTATCAGTTTATCAATCATCAAAACTATATAGTACCCAACAAATTTCCCCTTTTTTATGATGACAAACCTGTTATCTTTGTGCATTCAGCCATCTTCACTTGTAGGCACTACAGTATAAAACACTAGAATAAAATAGGTTAGTCAATGGGTTATTAACATTGCAAACCCTCTTTCATCTTCCCTCTTTTGGCATCATCGAAAAACCATTTCAATACAATAATATATTAGTCAAAGTATTTTGTTATGCTATTCATGGCCACTGGGCTATCACCAAAACAATCAGACAAAGACTTTACCCAACATAGTAATGTATTAAAGAGAGTAAAAACATGAGTAAATTAAGTAAAGATAACCATTCCATTTAACTGCCAAAGCATGTTCCACATTAAACCTAAGTTAGTACTGAACAAAGCAAAACAACGGAGCATTAATAAAAAAGGAATACAATATAAAAGTGGGACATGGCTAAAGATACAAATAGTGAAGAGCTGATGAGGATGGTGGAACAGGTGACATCAATTGTGTTAATTGACGAATGACTTAAACATTTTCATCCCTCTCTCAATCAAGGTCAAGTTTCAAAGTTATGATCCTAGCCTGAAGGACCTCTTATTCCACTTCAAAGTCTTGTGCAACTTCTAGTTCAGAGTTTTTCTCAGCTAAAACATTTCTTTAATATTTTTTTAAATGAGTGTTAGCCCTTCTTATTGAAATAAGTAGAGCAGCATGATTCATCTGTTCAAGAACATCCTTTTTTGTTTGAAAGGTCAAACCTAAACTCGAACTGAGAAGTGCTAAAAAATTTGAGCCAATTAGAATCCAAAAGGGAAAACATGTCCCCTTTTTATCCTTCGGAAACATATACTGTATGTGATTGATGATCAAGCTAGGCAAATTCCTGGTACAAAAACTGATATTTAGGTTGAGGAAAAAGGTATAGGATTAACATATTTATGCACAACCATTTGGAGAGAATCAAAGAAAGTTTGGTCAACCAATTTGTCAACTTTATAAGACAAGGGGGGATGAAGTGTGAGGAACTGAACAGGTGTGCTCAACTGTTTCAACTTAGACAGCTTATGCTTATGTCAGTGTAAAACATACCTGATAAGAACTTTGTGGTTACAATTACTTGTTTGTACCTATTTTTCTGCATAATCTAATACAAAATTAGGTTAGAAAAGTCAAAAATCTGGAATTGGGACAAAACTAAATGTGCAAGACTGAATAGAATAACTTTTTAGTTAATAAGATTAAAGAGAAACTAGTTATTCTAGCCAATCATTGAGGAGAGTTATGTAATTTTAATCATCCCCAAGTCTAACCTATTCTTTTCAAAATGCTATCTACTTAGTGCTAGTGGTGCATTTTCAATCAATTAAGTAATCCACATAATCAACATCTTTATAGTCCACAAGAGTGAAATTGTTTTTCTTTGAATACCATAGTCCCGTCATTGATTTGTTGTTCCCCCTATCAATACGCCCTCAGTCTACACAGTAGTTGGACCAGATGGTACAACATGCTCCTCTCACCTTCGCTGCTTCTTACCCTCATTGGTCTACAAAGATTCATATGGACCAGGTCCAAGAACTTGGTCGTTCTTATATGATTCTTTATTTTGAAAGAGGATCTCCATTGCTTCCCCCTTACATGAGCACTAAAAAACTGTCCATCTTTCAAAGGCTTTTATTTTAGCTCTCCTAAATTTTTTCAACTCTAATAATGGTGCTCTTTTTGCCATATCCAAAAGATCCATTCCCCTTGAAATGTGTTGAGTGAAAGAAACTTTGTTTGCTTCAAGTCTTATACCTTGAGCAAGCTCTATCCATGTAATAATTTTGCTTGCCTCATTTGACTCTCACATGAAAAATAAATTAAGGGTTAACTTTAGGCACCCAGACAAGCTTGGGTCCTTTCTTATGAGAAAAATGATGTATGAGGTTCCTTCTAGCCCATTGAGGCAACAGGTTATGTGACTTGTTTCTCTGAATAGTTTTGACCTTCTTGTTAGCTTGTGCTAACGTAGAACCAGATTCTTTTGCTAGGCTTATGCTTCTTGATTTGCTTTTTGCTGCAACTGGACATTTAGTGGTTGGATACCCCAGGTTACCACAAATACAACACAGATCTTTAATAACATTAGAACTTTTGTAAAAGCCCAACCTAACCTTTTCATTGTGAGTTCTTTGACCTAGCTTATGAATAATTTATGAAGAATGTATCCATCTATTAGCTCTTTCAAGATCCAGTTTCAATTTAGAAACTTCTTGACTTAGTTGACTAACCTTTTCTTTTTCACAAAAGTATTCATGTTTAAACTTAGTCAATTCTGACTTAATTTTTTCTTTTTCCTCACTATTGACCTTTTTTCCTTTTTCAGAAAGAGATAGTTTTAGAACTTCAGATTTTAGGGTCAGGTTTGATGAATCAAGTCTGCTAACCTGATCCTTAAGAGTTCAGTTTTCCTTTTCAGTAGTGTTTTTTCAAGCCTCTAGATCAATATAATCAAACTTTAGGCTTGCCAGACTGCTGAAGATTTCATCCCTATCAATTGTTAGTTCTTGAAAATCATCAATTAAAGCACTTATTAAAGAAACAAATTTTCTTTTTGGAAATAGATGCAACTTCTCTTTGAGTTCAAGAATACTTACCTCAGAGGTTCCATCATCTTCTTTTATGTCTGAATCTCTAATGGCCATGAGAGCAGTTTTATTATCTTCTTCATCACTTTCAGATGCCTTATTTAGATCTTCCATGTTCATCTCATAGGTCTTCAAATTACCAACTAACTCATCAAGAGACATTCTAGTGAGAGCCTTAGTTTCTCTTATAGCTGTAACTTTGACGTCCCACTCATACTTTGGTAGGACTCTCAAGACCTTCTCTACCTATTCCTCAGTAGATAAAATCTTTCCTAGAGATAATAACTCATTTACCAATAAAGTTAACCTAGCTATTATTTCTTGTAGTGACTCATTTTTCTCCATTTTGAAAGCCTCATATTCAGTGAAAAGTAATGCAATTTTAAATTTTCTCACTTAGCTAGTGCCTTCATGTGCATTCACCAATGCATCCCAGATCTGTTTAATAGTGTTTCAATTAGACACTCTATTGTACTCGGTTGGACCAAGACCACAAACAAGAATGTTTTTGGCTTTTGCATTTTTTTTAGTGCAACAAGATCTTCCGGGGTGAATTCACTCCTTACCTTTTTCGTTTGTTCTCCACCGACTATCTTCATGAAAATTTTCGGTCTATCAATAATTCTGTTTCATAATTCATAATTTACACTTTGAAGATACGCTTTCATCCTAGCTTTCCACCAAATAAAGTGAGAACCATCAAAGAGGGGAGGTCTAGTAGTGGATTGACCTTCACTGTGACCAATAAGTGGTGCGGAATTCATCATAGTGATCTTTGTCTTAAGTGTTAACCTTTTTCAAGACAATCTCGCTCTGATACTACTTGTTAGAGTACGTACCCTACTGATTTTTTTATTTTCATCTAACTGTTGCCTATCGATGGAACAAGTTGACTAACGTGTTTCGAACTAGCTAAAACAGTAAGAAAATAACACAATAAATTTTTAAGTGAAAAACACCCAGCTCAAGAGAGTAAAAACCACGGCTTATACCTCTATAGGATTTAACCCCAACTTCACTAAATAACTTTGAGCCTCAATAATGACTGATTACAAAACTCTTGTAACCAATAATTAGGAATTATAAACTCTAATTCCTATTCCTCAATAACTAGGAATTATAAACTCTAATTCTTATAACTCAACAATCACCCTTGACTGTTGAACCCACTTTGAGTTATCCCAAATTTGAAGTTAACTCAGCTCAGTATTGTTCCTAAACAATCAATAGGAAAGAAATAAATTACAACTCAATAAGAACAATACATTTAAACTGACTCATAAACTGCAAAGCTTAATTATATGAAACAGGTTTGTCAATTTGTTCCTTTGTACTGGCAGCACTTAAATCTTCAATCAAAATTCTCTCAATTATGAACTTTATCAATTTGATCGTGTTTAGCCTTTTCTCTCTCAATAAGTGCGCGCATTACTCTGAATGATACATCTTCTATTTAAGCATAACTCTCCAAATATTCATTCTTTATTTTAAACTCCTCCTTTAATCAGAACTCTCATTGCATAGAGTTCTGCTTCAAGTGAGACTCCTTCTTCAATTCCAACTCTTGTCTTCTTAGTGTTGTAGTCAAACTCCAACTCTTTAAAGTAGCTTATCTTCAAGTATTTTACTTAACCACAACTTCTTTAATTTTTCACGTGATCAGTAACTTGAGTATACCAAAATTAGGCTCGCTCATTCATTCCTGACTCTAAGTAATCTTTGTCTGCATTTATCGGTGAAACCTGAAACCTATCTTCCTATGCTTGGACCAGTTCAAGGAATATGTTTCATTCATGTGTCAAATTGTCAATCATCAAAACTATATAGTAACTAACACAAGTTATCATACTTTGTCAAAAGAAATTTATATTGGAGTTATTGAGCGAGTTTGACACTCAGAATTCAGCTACAGCAAATTCTCCTTTGGATCCTATCCATAGGCTCAAAGCTAATGAAGGAGATTTGTTCCTTGAGCTAACTCTCTACCGCAGACCGCTAGGAAAGATAAACTTTCCAACCCATACTCGACCTGATATTTTTGTTGTCGTGCAAAATTTCAATCAATACATGCAACAACCACAGTTACCTCATCTTTTAGCAGCTCTGCTAGTGATTCGATACTCATACTTGCCCCAGGGCAAGGTCTTTTCTTCTCCAAAGCATGTTGAGTTGGACTGTCATTTTGTGAGGCAACAATATCTTTTCAGTCTAATATCTCTATTTTTTGTTCCATCTTCTTCCCAGGTGGCCAATTTGTTTACTAAGCCACTAGCATGTCCTTCCCATTTCTTTGTTCTTGGTAATTTGGGTGTTGTAGGTCTCCCCTCTATCTTGAGAGGGTGGAGAAAGTGTTGAAATTTCATGTCATGAATCTCTCAACTCCAACTATGATAAATCAATTTTGCATAAAGAAGATAGAGAATGCAACTGAAGAAGAAGAAATCGGAAGAAAAAGAAAAGGGAAAAGTTCAAATGAGACAAGTCTAATGTGAACAAAGTACCGCTAAAAAATTAAAAAATAGTCACGTGCACAAACAATTAGAAAAGGGACCCAATCACGTGGTTTGAAGAATGTAAATAAACCTTTTATTTTATTTCCTTGTAAACAAATTTTTTTCCCTTTTATTAATTATTTATTATATCTATAATCTATATTTATATCTATATCTATAATGTATAATATATTAAAAGTGTCAAGACTTTTAGAAAAGTGATTTGAACTTTTTGTGTTTCATTGAAAGACTTCACATAGACAAAATTGTCCTTTTATCTTTTTTCTCTACTTATTATTTTATTAAATTAAGGACTCTTAAAAATATAGGAAGAAGCTGAGTTAATAGATATATGAAAAAAATTAAGAATCCAAAAATACATAATATATATATGGAAAGAAATTAAAAATCCAAAAATTTATGTAAAAAAATTATTACCTATATAAAGAGTTCAATTGAACTTGTGCCTAAGCAACACAAAACACCCAATAGTCGAATTTTTGAGGTGATTCTTTTTAATTGCATAGCTTATTTTTTAAAAGAAATTTACATGCATGGGATTTTGAGATTTTGCTTGAATTATTGTAATCCCCAGTTTCGTTATTTTCCGCCTCTTTTAGTTTATTTAATTTTGTGATTGTTTTTCTTTTTCAATGATCCAACTAACTCTATGTTAATTGTCAGGTTAATTCGCTTATATCAACATCAAATGTAGATGCAGTACTTTTTTCTGTTTAGCTAATATAGATGTTGTAAACCGTTAACAAAAATTAATATTTTTTTTGGTACTCATTATATATTGTTTGACAATCACATTAAACTTGACATTGGCAATTCATAATTTATCCTTATGATTAACTATAGTGATTCTTCAATATATTTTTCTTGTCTGTCAATTTCCTCGTAATTGTTATCCAAAGCATTAAATCGTGAAATTTGAATGAGTTGAAGTCATAATGACATGTAACTTTTTTTGTTACGCATTTGAAAAATTATTTGTATTTTTTTCGGGCGAAAGTAAATTGTATATTTTATGTCTTTATTGGTACGATGATCCACTTGATTAATTTGTTGTTGTTGTTGTTGTATTGATAGGATGATTCTGCCTATTGTACCAGTACACAAATTAAAATTTCAGAAGATAATGGAATGTCGTAGCTAAAGTATGATTATCATCAATTTCACTTCTTCTGCTAGAGTCTTTGAGAAGGCACATTGATTAGTTCTGCTGGCGGGACTTGAATGTGGTAACAATTCCTTTTTTATTTGACATAAAATAGAGCTTATAGTAGACCTATACATTGCCCTATAAAAAATTTGTATTTACACGATTTTTAGTTTGCTTCCGTAGACATTATCTACATATATAAGGATTTGGAATCTAGAAATTAAGGAAGCAAAAATTGATTATTTCTTCATTCTTGAGTTATCTACATATTTAAAATTTTGGGATCTAGAAATTAAGGAGGCAAAAGTTGATTATTTCTTCATTTTTGGGTGACTAGCTACTAGACGGAAGAGTGCATTAATACACGAATTAGAGCAAAATTTGTGAGGTGGGAGAATTGAACTCAATAAAGTGAGGTACACACGCGAGACGCGTACAACTAAACTAGTATTATATAGAAGAGTGAAGAGTGGGACGAGTAAGGGTATATTTGTAATTTTAAAAAAAGTTTTATCTTGCTTACTTATGTTTTAGGCATCAAAGCTTGGCCATAAATTTTTAATGACAAAAAAATCAAGCTATTTTTTGTAAATGTCAATTACATCTCAATTGATATAATATCTCACATGGACCCACATAAAATATAGAATTAGTTGTTATTTGCATATTTAATTACTCTACAAATGAAATAAAATAATAAAAAAATTAAATATTTAAATTATAGTCCATACATTCAATTTATTTGAGTTATTTTTTGTTTAAATTTATTTCAAAAAATTGCCTCTTTTCTTTAAACTATTGAATTATAACTTTTCACATGTCATATTTAACACCACAAGATTAAAATAGATTTTGAGACATTTTAAATGTTATTAATTTAAGGCATAAGATTGAAATTTTTTTTTTTACTTTCTTAAACTTCGTATCAAATTAAAATCAAACAAAAAAATTGAAACAGAGAAATACTCAATTTCAAATTAAAAAACTTTCAGATATTGAAAGATAATTTTAAAAGCATGGCATAAATTATGCACTTAAATGATAAATAAACCTTAAGACTATAATATTTCTTTATATTATCAATTTATACGACATAAACTCATTTAATACCTATTTTCGGTATTTCATTTTCATGAGTAATTTTTCAGCTATTAAGAGATTATCTTAAAATTTATCATCTTAAAATCTTAGATTGTTTAATTGTGAAAATTAACATATGAGATATTCATATGAATAAAAATAAATCTATTGTCTCCCTGAAAAATAAATTATTTTATTTAATTTACTCATGTACTATAATTTAAGACTGTATATTCTTTATTGGAAAAATTAACATATAAATAATTTTGTCATTGATTTAACACTGTAGATTGTTTCATTATGAAAATTAACATATGAATAATTATATCAAATATATCAAAATGCCCTTTATCTTGTGGTTCTAAACATAACATGTGGAAAGTTAAAATTAAAGTATTGCGAAAAAAAAGTTCTATTCTTTTTTAAACAAATCCAAACGGAAAGGATCTATTTAAGTTATCCGCACCCCCCAACACTTGGTATCAAAGCCTATGTTGTTTAAAGTTACGGAAGTAGTATATATTGGGATTTAATAGCATATATTGTTTAGATGAATAACAAACAAAAATTACAAAAATATAAAGAATTAAAACAAATAATATCTGAAAAACGTAAAGAATTAAAAATAAGGATAGAAAGACTACAGTATAATATAGTTGTCGGAGTTAGTAAAAACTCAATAAATGCACAAAGGGAAGAAATATCAAATTTAGAATCAACAATAGATAGTCTAGAATATATATAAATATATCAACATAACTTATATACATTTAAATAAA
Organism: Capsicum annuum; assembly: GCF_002878395.1. Lineage (NCBI taxonomy): Eukaryota > Viridiplantae > Streptophyta > Magnoliopsida > Solanales > Solanaceae > Capsicum > Capsicum annuum. The sequence continues at coordinate 181,763,011 of NC_061117.1, read as the reverse complement.
ATGAACAAAGAAGAATTTATAATAGATGAAAAAACATATGAAAATCACGAAGGATTAAAAATAAAAATAGTATTATCTAATTTAGGAAGAAGATATAAGAAAATAGGTGAACATTTATATTTAATGTTAGAAAAAGAAGAATTAAAATTAGAAGATATGTTGGCAGTCATGGTAAGAATAGAAAGAGAAAACGAAGAAATAGATAAAATAAAACAACAAACCATAGAAGAAATACGAAAAATAGAAGAAACTAAAAATAGTAGGATTGCTGAATTAGAAAAAGTACTACAAATACAAAAAGACCTGTATGAAAAAAGACAAAAAAAAAAAAGATAAAGAACAAAAATTATTAAACGAGATAAATCAATTTAAAAAAAAATAGAGATAAAAAATGAAGAATCAGAAATCAGTGAATTAGAAATAAATACAATAGATGCTGAAGAAACAGATAATTATGATTCGGAAGGTAGTGAAACATATACAAAAATTCTAGAAAACATAGGAAAACTAAAAATTAATGAAAAACAAGAAGTAATTAATAAAGAAAATAGAAAATACAAACACAGAAATAAATACTCTTAATAAAGAAGACGATGAAAACATAATACCTAGTACATCAGAAATATGAAAACCTACATATTATTATAAAGATAAGTTTAAAAAATATAACCTAAAAAATGAATATAACAAATGGACACCAAAATAAATAATTAATAAAAATTATAACTTTTTAGACTTAGACTGTGTAATAGACACAAATAAAATAATACAATTATGGGCAGGATATATGTCAAAACAATTATTAGATAATAATACAGATACAACAAATACACCAGAATATATAGAAAGGACATTAATAGGAACAGTAAAATTATGGTTTTTAAGCCTAGCCGAAGCAAGTAAAAAAGTATTAAGATCTGATAATAATACAGAAGAAAGTAAAGAAATAAGAAGATTATATTTTAGCAAATTACCTGAACCATTTAGTTCAAAAATAATAAAGAGTTGGAATGAAGCAAAAATAGTAGATACCCTAGGAGCAAGAATAAAATTTTTACAACAATTGTATAGAAATCTATGTGAAAAATATAGAGAAGAAATAAAAATAAAAAAAATATAAATAAGAAATTTAGCATGTTGCAAAGATAAAATAGCACCTCAACTTGGATGTGAAGAAAGATATTATAAGAAAAGAAAAAGACATAAGAAATATAAGAAATACAAAAAATCAAAATATAAATATAAGAAATCAAGAAAAAGATATTATGTAAAAAATTATAAACATAAAAAACCATATAGGAAAAAAAAATCTATAAAAGAATGTACTTGTTATAATTGTGGAAAACTAGGACATTTATCTAGAGATTGAAAAATGCCTAAAAATTCAAAAAAGAAACAAATATCAGAAATAAAGATAGAAAATACAAAATATATGCAAATAGATTATATAGATTACGAATTAGAAAGTGAAGATAGTATATATGAAATTTCGGAGAATGGGACAGATAACGAAATGGATAGTGATTTAGATTAATCAAATGACTGGAAGAAGAAATAAAAATAAACCAAATAACTGAGGAAGCTATAAAAATAATAACAAAGGAAGAATATTTAAATGAAGAAGGAACAGATTAAAAAATAATATTTGATAATAATATATTTGACGAAATAAAAGGAAAAGAGTTAGAACCAAGTGTAGAAAAAATATTTAAAATACCAACAATAAAAAATATATTTAGTAGAAAAAAGGAAGAATACTACGTAGTAAGCCAAAAGGAACATGTAATAGACTGTAGATATGCAAAAGGTAGAGCTAGTATACCACTAGTAACAAAAAGAATAATTAATAAAGAAATAAACGATATAAAAAGTAAAGACCCAATAAAATATGTACACCTTGAGGAACAAAGATATTGATAAAAACATGTTTTAGAGAAGAAATAGATACACCAATAGAATTATATTTAGCAGATGATAGAATTATAAAACCCATAGAAAAAAGTATAATAATTACCATAAAATAAAATTTAATATACCAAAAATTTAAATTTATAATAAGTATGAATTATTCAGTAGCAATAACAGATAAAAATATAGATAAATCATTAGTATTATATTAAAAAATAACAGGAATAGAACTAACCCCAGGAAGTAAAATATTTACAGCAAGATGTAAAAATCTATACGTATTAATTACAAAACATAAAATAACGTGCAAAAATAAAATTAATAAAATATAACTAGAAAGTCATTTCGAACAATTTATAAAAACAATTGATAATAATGATTATAGTTACAGAAACATAGATATAGAAGAAGATTTAGAAATAATAAATGATAAAATAAGTACAATAAAAAGAATAGCTCATGAAAAACCAAAATCAACAAGCTCACCAAAAAGAACAATTTATGAAACAACTTCAGCAGTTAATTTAAATCAATATTATATAACAGGAACAACAAATGAAAAAGAATATTTAATACTCTTAAACACACGACAAGAAGAAAATTATATAGCAAAATATCTAGTAAAAAGTGAAGAAATAAAATCTAATAGTAATATATGCCCAGATCTACCAAGGAGTCTAATAAACATTAAAGATACGGTAGAAAAAATAATAATAATAGGAGTCAAAAATAAAAATAGATTTGAAATAAAGGAAGAAATGCAAATATTAGACATAATATTAGGAATAAAATGGTTAGAACAAGTAAAACCATACAATATAGAACATACACAATTATCTATAACATATAATAAAGAAAAATTATTCATAAAAAGAGCTTTGACATGATATGAAAATACATGTACTTGTAAAAATAATAGTAGAAGGATATTATAATAGGTATTATACACCTATGATAGATACAGGAGCAAAAGCAAACTTATGTAGATACAACTGTTTACCAGAAAGTAAAGGGGATAAATTAAAAACACCAATAGTAGTCAAAGGATTTAATAATGAAGGAAGTTTAATTACATATAAAGCTAAAAATGTAAAAATACATATATGGGATAAAATAATAACGATAGAAGAAATCTATAATTATTAATCAACATCAAAAGATATGCTTTTAGGAATGTCATTTTTAGATAAATTATACCCACATATAATAATTAAAACAGATTGGTGGTTTACAACACCATGTAAACAAAAAGTAAGAGCAAAAAGAGTTATTAATAAAATAAGAAAGAAAACTGATTGGATAAAAGAAGTGAAAAAATTATACAAAAGTTAAAAAAAAAAAAATACAGAAGACACAGTAGAACTAGTTATATTTTCAATCAATAAAAAAGAAATAACTATATTTTCAATAGATAAGGTAGAAATAATAAAGAAAAGATTAAGACAATTATACAGTGAAGATCCATTAAAAGGATGGAAAAAATATAAAACTACTATAAAAATTGAATTAATAGATAAAAATAGTATAATAACTCAAAAACCATTAACATATAATTTTGATGATTTAAAAGAATTTAAAATGCATATAGATGAATTATTAGAAAAACAGTACATACAAAGAAGCAATAGTAAATATAATAGTCTAGCGTTTATAGTAAATAAACATAGTGAACAAAAAAGAGGAAAAAGTAGAATGGTGATTGACTATAGAAATTTAAATGCAAAAACTATGACATACAATTATCCAATACCAAATAAGATATTAAAAATAAGACAAATACAAGGATATAACTACTTTAGTAAATTTGATTGTAAATCGAGATTTTATCAATTAAAGTTAGATGAAAATTCTAAGGAATTAACCGCATTTACGGTACCACAAGGATTTTATGAATGGAACGTATTACTATTTGGATATAAAAATGCACCAAGTAGATACCAACACTTTATGGATAGTTATTTTAAACAATTACCTAATTGTATAGTATACATAGATGATATAGTACTCTATACAAAAACTAAAAAGGAACATTTAAAATTATTAGAACAATTTACAAATATAATAAAAAAATCGATAATAAGTTTAAGTGAAAAGAAAGCCGAAATTATGAAAAATCAGATAGAGTTTTTAGGAATACAAATAGATAAAAGTGGAGTAAAAATACAACAACATATAGTACAAAAAATAATAAATTCAAAAGAAGAATTAGATACAAAAAAGAAATTACAATCAGTTTTAGGATTACTAAATCAAGTAAGAGAATATATACCAAAATTAGCAGAAAACCTAAAGCCATTATAGAAAAAAAATTAAAAAAGAATATAGAATATAATTACAACGAAGAAGATAAAAAACAAGTTCAGAAAATAAAAATTCTTTGTAAAGAGTTACCAAAATTACAATTTCCAGACGAAAATAAAAAATTTATATATATAGTAGAAGCAGATGCTAGTGAATATAGTTATGGAGGAGTACTTAAATATAGATATGAAGAATAAAAATTAGAACATCATTGTAGATACTACTCAAGTACATTTAATGAAACAGAAATAAAATGGGAAATAAATAGAAAAGAATTATGTTCATTATATAAATGTTTATTAGTATTTGAGCAATTTATTGTATATAACAAGTTTATTGTACGAACAGATAACACAGGTACGCTGGTGGTTAACAAAGAAAATACAAAATCCAGTTACAACGAAAGAGATTCGGAGACTAGTATTAAATATATTAAATTTTACATTTACAATTGAAGTAATTAGTACTAACAAAAATGTTATTGCAGATTACATATCAAGACAAAGCTACACAGACTAATATAATAGAAGATGATGCTTTAGAAAAAATACTCAAAATCCTGACTACTCTTTCAATGAAAGTGGACAGTATGAGTAATGAAATAAAAAAGCTAAAGATTAATGAAGTTAAACTGAAGTCTAAAGCTATGAATCAGCTAAATCAGCAGTGTACAGAGTTATGTCGATCGGAAGACATCAAAATTCCAGAGCTAAAAGAAGACGTTGGAACACTTCATAAAACCCATAACGTTTATCAATCTACAATTGCAGGTACAAGCAAAGGAGTTAGTGGACAAAGATATCAAAACATGAACATGAATAAGATATTTGAAAAACCATTTATACCAAAAACACAAAAAGACCCCTTGTACATACCCCCACAAATTACTACATATCGAGAAAGTTTGAACCAAGATAAAAAAGCCTATAACCACATAGCCCGAGCATACATAGAAAAATCCACAAAATATAGACTTATCTAAACCTTAAACCCAGAGCCAATGATATCCAATAACCAAACACAAACTATAGAACCTAAAAATTACAAGGTTACAACAAGTTAATCGCACTACCGAAAACCAACCCAAGCTTAGTTAAAACTTGTTTCAGTTATGGATTATTAAATACCGTATATACCCATAAAGGAAATGAACTAACAGATATACCAGAATTATATAGAGCATTCACCACTTATAAAAGAATAACCAAAGAAAATTTATTTTTTATAAAGTTTTATACTGCACCAGCAGAGATATTATATGACGAGATCAAACCAGTTATACAAATTATAAAAATAGGATTAACCAGAGATATGATTATACCGGAAGATGTTGTCCAGCAGTCATAGATACCTAAAATCAAGATACCTGATTTTTATGCAAATAAACGACTTATTGGAATAGCTACGATTGTTCAAGAATTAACAAATAATTATATCAATGAAAACCCAATATGGAGCTATTATTGAAGAGATCATCAAATGATTTATTAAAATTCAAGAGAGCTACGACAAAAATATATGAAAGATGCTAGACAATGGATTCTGACATTACTCAACCCAGAGAAACAACCAACTGCAAGAGCAATTAAGAAGGAATTTATTTCAAAAGAATTATTAACAAGATATTGCAAGATAATAGGACACAAATATCCAGACCATCAATGTTCAAGATGTAATAGAGAAAATAATATTATCCCAGAAGTTCAACTGGAATAGAAGAAGATAAGGACGACAGCTGGAAGATACATGACAAAAGATAGAAAGACACGGAGCAATAATAGAAAGATAATAAGAAAAAGCATTGAAATATGAAAATGACATATGGAGAATGATATGACTTTGACAAATGTAAAATACGTAAATTATGTAAACATTTACTATTCTTATTATGTAGGCTAGACTAGCCTTTTTGACTTTTCTTGTTTGTTTTTGGCACTTGCCATTTTACTTTTTGGGGACCATTATTAATCTTTTATTTTCTTGACAGATGTAAAGTAGGAATAGTATAAAGTAGTTTACACGTTTTCATTTTAATCTATAAATATGTAAGCCTTCGGCAAAGTTAAAGGCAAGACTTTCATGTGCTGAAAGCAGGCCTTCCCTCTTGTACACAAAAAACTTTTTGAATATTTAATAAAAAACAGATATATTTCTAAGGAAAAGCTATGGATAAACAAAGCCCAGAATTATCAAACCTACCAGAACAGGTATATTTATTTACGATTATGAATAGCTAAATTCATAAATTCCTGACAATCATGATATGATAAAATAAGTTCATATTAGTTACTTTATAGTAGAATTATTAGAAATATAGCATGTTAAGAAGTTTATTAGCAAAGTGGAAAAGAAGAAAAATTCTTAAGAACTATGTCATCCTAAAGGTGAAACCGGTGAGGCAAGAAAGCTGTGATAGGGAAGTAGCCAGAGTAGAGGCACTGTTTAAGGGAAAAGTATCTAGATTACTATGCTAATAATGACCGAAGAACATGTTATTTAAGAATAATCTAGTATATAGTAATCTAAAATGATCATATTTTGTTATGTGTATGATTGAAGGAAATTTTTGAAATAGCATCATATGAAAAATGAATACTTATTTATCTAACGAAATGGTAGATAAATTTAAAATACTTGTTTTGTATGTATTTAAGGATATATAAAATATAGATATAAGAAAAATCATATGGGAAAAAATATTTGGTAAATATTTTACGACTAGAATAAATTATATATCACACCTACCTATCTACTCTTACAAATATCTACATGCCAAACCTACACATCAACCATGATAAATTACGTATATTTAGAATATTGGAATATGGATATGAAAAATATAAAATTAATAGAAAGACTAATGAAAACAAATCTAGAAAAATATATGAGAACTAAAGATATAAAATATATAGAATTCCTTAATGAAAATATACAAGAATTATTAAGATTAAAACAAACAACGAGTGAATATTATGATAAAGCATTTAATGAACCATAAATTACTAAAATTCAATTCCAAGTTATCCAAGTTATTCGTAGAAACCTAAGCATCATATGAACAATATGACATGCTATATATCTGATGAAATTAAGATGCTTGTTTTATATATCATTAAAGACTTAGAAATAGAAGACATAAAGAAAATAATATGGGAAAAAATATTTCATGAAAAATCATTAAGTCTAGAATGGTTAGAAGATATGCATAATCTTAGCTTATATTATTCAGATAGTTATTACTCAGATAATAATAGTTATTATTCAGATGGATATTATACAGATTAAAAATTTTAGAATATATTAAAAGAGTTCGAGAAAAACAAAGTTGGCTATACGAAGAAATTAATTATAGAAACCAGCTTAGAAACTGAAGAAAATAATTAAAAGAAAGATTTATTTGGATAGATAAAACCATGAAATAACTAGAATTAAAAGACAGTTTAGAATATGATTTAAACATAGAATTATTCATAAAAGAAAAAGACAGGATAATTAATGAAATAGATAACCTAGAATTTAATATCAAATATAGTACAATTAGAATAAATTATTACAAAGAAATTTACAGTATTATAACTACTTTAGGATAAAATGATAAACTATGAATATTTAAAATATTAGAGACAAGATATGGAAGAAATAAGATTAATAGAAATACTTATGAAAGAGAATTTAATTGAATATTTTAGAACAAAAGATATAGAATATTTAGAATACCTTCAAAATAATATACAAGAATTACAAAGACTAAGAGAAAAAACTAAAGAATATTACAGTAAAGCATTTAATCAAATATCATTAATCACCCACCAACATATGAACATCAATAAAACTAAAATAAAAATATTTAGAAAAATTAAGAAATATCCACGCACAAATAAAAATAGATCCATTAGAGTTATAATAGATCTATTTAAGTTATCCGCACTATTTTTGAAATTGAGAGAGTAACAAACATCTACAAAGCATTCATATATCAAGTTCTCATCATTCAAAAATAATTTCAAGTTAAACTTTTTCATGCTATCTAAAATAATTTTAAAATATAATTTGTTAAACCTTAAAAAATAATTTAAGTAATTAGTTTTGTTCATACTTTATTATGATATATGAGAATTTATGTGATAATATTTTTATTAAATGTAAATTTAAATAATATACTTAAATCAAATGGGGAGAATAGTATTAAATTTAAAAAGAAATTATATTTGAAGTTTTTTCCATTTAAACATTTTTTTTCAATCATGGTGTCCAAACAAGCATTCTCTCCTCTTAACTAAATTCATGGAATAAACAAGTTACTTTTGCGTGTAACAGTCATTATTTATTTATTTTACTGTTTTTGTTAAAATTATTGATAGTTAATTTATGTTTAAGATAAAACTTACAAATATAACTAAGGGTATAACAGTTTTTTCATAATTTTTAAAATATTTTTGTATAACTTTTTTTATGTTAATCCCACTACAACTCTATTTTAAATGAAAAATATAGACGTAATGATCATTTCATTAGAATCTTTTCAATGTCATTTATGATGTAATTTTTCACATTAATTTTACACACCTCAACTATAAGTCTATTTTAATATGTAGTAAAAAAAATTAAATGTATTATATCATAATGTTTATTATAATACATCCTTTGTCTCAATTCAAATATTATATTTTTCTTTTTAATCAGTTCTAAAAAAGAATTGACATTTTTTATTTGGTTAGTATTTTACCACGTTATCAGTATTTTAGTCATGTTGGATTTTATTTATTTGTCAAAAGTCCACAAAGGTGTACTCTTCTATTTAAGGTTCATTTATTTGAAAGATAATTTGAAACATTGTGATGTTTTTTCATATATCTTAAATTCAATGTCTAATTAAAATATTATAAATTGAAATAAAAAGAGATGTAGTTTATAGGAGTATGTTCAAATACTCACATTTGTTTCAAAAAAGATTAAAAAAAAAAAGTAAATTAATTTTGGTCACACATTTAATTGCATTAAGTAACGATTACTATATTATAGTAAGATAATAAAAAATACAAACATTGCATAAGTGTTTATCTATCAAACACAAGAAGAGATTCCTCCGTAATTTCAAAACTTTACATGATACATATCATTACAAAGATTTGCACTATACATATAATTTATGAAAACATAATTATTTACTAAGCACCTATTCAAATTATTTTAAACAACTTATTTAAAATGTAATATTATGTAATATTAACTTTCTCATGTTAAATTATTACAATATATATCATGTTAACTTTTGTTAATTCTTTTGATTCTTTTTATTTGAGATATTAAATTTTCCTATCAGGTAGACATATCACTTAAAAAGAAATTTCTTATTTACTATATTAAATTGATCTCCTATTTTTAACGTATTATAAGACAAGACATAAAGGTAATCCTTTAACATTATGATTCATTAAAACGTTCATCCAGTAGGTCCTTATTTTAGATTGTTAAACACCATAAAAAATTTAAATATATTTAAAATCAATTTATGTATGAATTTGTATCCATTTATTGCTTCGTATGATCTATATAAAATGTTAATAAATAGATATTTATAATTTTAATCTATTCTCTTGTATAATTTTTAAAGAAAGTAGAAAATAAAAAATTATAATTAGTTGTTTATTCTCTTGTGTTTGACCTGATGTTAAAATAAACATTAGAATATATGATATTTTAATGTTAATTATGAAGCCTTAAATAAGTTGTAAGCTATTGTTTGATTTTATAAAGATAAGAAGTTATATTTTACTATATAGTGTGATCTCTACTTACATTTCTTTTTGTGTTTGTTCAAAAATATTAATGATCATTTTTTTTGAAAGATTAATTAAATAGCAATAAATATATTTAAAATTATAATATTGGGCCCATAAACGGGCCCTTCATTACCTAGTATATACAAATGTGACCAAGCAAGCAGGTCTTGATCGTCATGCTAGCTTGTTGATCAGGGGTATTATAGGTAGTAGGGGTGTACAAATCAAACCATCAAGTCAAATTGCACAGACGAACCAAATCAAACTGAGAAAAAAATCGACTTATGGTTTGGTTTGATTGGTTTGGCGTTAGAAAAAAAACCGACCATTCTTGGTTTGGTTTGGTGTTAACCAAAAAAAAGTCAAACCGAACCCGAATCAAACCGACATAATATATATATATATATTAGTTTAACCGCACGTGTCTCACACGTGTAACCTTTGATTATTTAAAATTAGACGATTTTGTCTATTGCGAAAGCTTATATAGATATTTATATATAACTTTATTATAAAAAGTTAAATGGTAATTTACTCAAATAGAGTGGATTATAAATTTTTACAAAGATATCTAATTATTTTAACATTGCTTGCTTACAAATCTTATGCCAAAAAAGACTAAAATTGGACATAACAGTAAAATTAAAACCTTATCAATTACATGCACAAAAGATGATAAAAGAAATATTCCTAGAGAAAAATGCAATATTGTCGAAGGCAAAAATAATTGAGAAAATAATGCCTTAAAAATTTGTGATGAAGAATGTTGAATAACGGTCTTTTATATATAAGCGTTCGGATCCTCCTTCTTACATAAATATCAGTCGAATTTTCGTGTTCATATCTCAAATCTATATAGTCAGATTTTTTAAGTAGATATTTGAATTATATTTAGTCGAATTCCTACATCTACATTTGTATGTGGCTCCATATCATCAAATCTTTAAATTTAGATTATGCAGATCAAATATCCACATGTGATTACAAGCAACCAAGACATTCACATATAAACTAAAATCAACTCAATCAAACCCAACCTTCGATAGAGGAGGGTACTATGCATAATGTGATATTGGTGAAAATGACTATACTACAACAACTTTTTTGCTTCGATTTTGTTTTGTTCTTTGAAATTCCATAGCCGCCTTTTTTATGTTATTCTCATAAATTAGTATTACGATTTTCTTTAACATAAATAACAATTAATATGTCTCACTTACAAATAGTATGGATTTCTATAGTGGTTGAATTGTACATAAAAGTTATGATATTACAAAAATATGACACATAAATAAAAAAGAATTTAACTTCCTATCCTAATTCGTGACCTTGATATATGTTTTTTCTTTTAAATGGGATTGGGGCCTTTTTTATGTCACGATAATCAAAATTATGTCACGATTACGCAAAAAAAGTAAAAGAAAAAAAGAGCAATAAACCTTTGATTTTTTACAACTTCATTCAACGGCAACATACTTATCCAATTTTTCGATCAGAAACTTTCAACTAAAAGAGAAACACAAGAAATTATCAAAAGAGAGAATCAATGTCAATTGTTGATTATTATTCTTCATATATAATCTTTAAAGGTATGATTTAAAAGGAATAAATAAAGGCAAAAGGGATGATGATAATGACAGTAAGAAAACACGTGAATCAAAACTAAAATAAAAAGCAAAAGTACAATATAAGAATTTGTTTCGTATAAATTTTGATCCAAAATATTACTTAAAGAAAATTATAAAGAATATTTTTTATATAAGGCAAAATTCTATTTTTAGAAGTACTAAATATTACCTAGATTAAATAATCAAAATCAACAAATATATGTTATTAAATCCTAAAACTCATGCGTAGGAACAGTAAATTAAATTTATTCTATTTATAAAGTTTTCCTTTTATAAATCATATAATTAAATATAAATTTTTCCGCCTCTTTTTTTTTACGTGCACAACGATTTCTTCATTTTTTAACTTTGACTTGTCCTATAATTTTATTCATAATATTCTACTTATTCTTCTTTATAATTTTAAATTATGAAGTACTAGAAGTTTTTAGTTTATCAGGATTCTTTCTATATATTTTAGAAGTTATTAAATTCTTTTCATATATTTTAGGTGTCTTTAATCTAATTAAATAATAAATTGAGGAAAATAGTAAAAAGATATTTTTATCTATTGCAGAGACTTCTAATGAAGGGAAAAATGTTTAAACGTCATTTTTAAGGCCCTTCACACTTTTAATATAGTATTGATATAATATTCGAACTTTTTTATACATAAAATATTGATTATAATCTACTTTTTCAACTAGTTTTAGTAATTTTCAATAATTTGAAAGTAGATGTAGATATATATTTAAATTTGGGCCTTTAAGTTGTAATATTTATTCATTAATTGCTAATTAAATGATCCAAAATCCAATATAAACTTAAAACCTAAATTTTTCACTCTTCATCTCACTTTTTAGTTTCAAGAGAGTTTTTCGTTCCTCATTTTTTCATAATTATGGTTTTTCATTAGCACATGAGTGAAAACATATTTGATCTAGTCTTCGATCACAATATAATTGTAAAAACTAAATATTATTAAAAAAAAATCCGAAAAAACCCAAAAAAATCGACTAAAACCTAAATTAAAAAAATCAATTTTATGTTCGTTTGATTTAGTTTATAGTTTTAATAAACTGACATGATTGGTTTGTTTATTTTTTTAATAAAAACCGAACCAACCCGACCTATGTACATCCCTAATAGGTAGTTGAAAGTTGTTTGCTTTAATAGTATTGTATTAGGCTGCTTTATATATATGTGCTTTTTCATTGTTGGACATAAAAGTTGGATCACCAAAAAAAAAATGGAAATATACATACTTAGATTGTATATTGCAAGTCATAGCAATATTTCTTAAATTGCAATTAATAGAAACTTCTAAAATAAAAATAAAGAAAAAAATATTTTTTAAAAATTTAAAAAACATCTTTAGAAAAAGAAGTCAATTAACAAAACAATATCAATTATTCCTAATTTCTCTCTTTAAACAGTTTTTTTTCCTTTTTCAAACTGGAGAAGTGAAATGTGGGCAAAAATAATATATCACACGTTTTCACTTCTCAAAGGATTTTTTTTTTTTTGAGATTATCTCTCCTCTTTTTACTCCTATTTAAATAATATAATATCATAAAGAATTGAAAAAAAATAATATTTTAAATAATAGATATCCATTCAAGTTCGAGAAAATATCATGAGCATTATTTCACGGGATACATCAAATAATAATTGTTTAAGATGACTAACAAACATAAGAAACATATTAAAAAATATATAGAAAATATACACTTGAAAAGTTTTTTCAAGAAACTTTTTAAAATAAAAAAAAATAAAAAAATCAATAAACATATCAAATTCATACAAGAAAATACAAAGTTAAATTACCGTTCTTTCAACTAACTGGTTATGATTTCACAATCAAAAAAGCAATAAACATATTAAATTAATACCCAAAAATATAGTTGAAATATATTTTTAAAAAACTACTTGAGATAAACAAAAAACATACAGAAATCAACAAACATCTAAAAAATGGCATACATAACATACACATTTTGACAATGTTTTCAATAATTTTTATAAATTTAGCATTATCAGAAAATAAAAACTTAAGATGAAGAATATATAGAATTCAAAAAACATAATATTCCAAATTTCTACGCAAAATATAAGTTTCAGATGTTTTCCATAAATTATTGTACGTGCATTTCGTCATACGCGGAATATATATATATATGACATAGTTCAAGATTATGCTTGTGTGTGGTTTACTCATCATACAAAACTAACTTGTTTTAAATAGTTGATTTTATTTTTTATAAAATGCATAAATATGTATTTTAATGAAATTTTTTTGGGAAGATTATGACGAAATAATCGGGGTAATATTGGTTTTTTTCTCCAAAATTTGAGGAGGCGTTTTAAAGTTGGGAAAGTAAATTGATGTTATTTCCTAAAAAAAGGTAAGAAATGTATATAAATAAATATAATTAATTGATCAAATTTTACTCCTCTAATAACTATACATAGTAATTAAGGTAAATGAGAAAGATAGACATAAATATTCAAGAAAGATTTTAATTGATATATATTTATTAGATAATTTTTTTTAAAAATGAATTTAAAAATATATTTGAAATCTGCTATAACATCCAACTAAAAGTTTAATTCAATAATTATAAAAAAGTACTCTTACATGTTGAAATAATTCAGAAATTATAGGAAACGAATATGAGTAAAAATTATTTTGTTGACTTTTACTCTCTCAAAACACTGTAATTTATTTGATTGGGAAGATAACACATAAGTATAGGAGATATTCTAATTGATATATATGTAATAAGCAAATTCTTAAAAAAAGTTTTTTTAAAATGTTTTTTTTTTCTGAAATCTGCTACAACTTGCAATTTAAAAGACAATTCAGTAATTTTTTAAAAGTATAGTTACCATTTGCAATAAACAATCCAAAAGATATATATATATATATATATATATATATATATATATATAAGATAATTTTCACTTTATTTTTTAGGGAAAATACTCACAAAAATACCCGAAGGTTGACCGGATTACCAGTTGAGCATATTGAACTTTGTGGGGTCCTATTACACGCCTATACTTTTTTAAGTGGAATTAATCCCCCTCCCCCCTCCGGGACTTTTTTAAAGTGAATTAATTCCCCCCAAAAACGTTGTACCCAATTTTTATGGTAGGAAGTGTAGTACACGCGCTGTTTCTTCTCCATTTTATCAGTTTTCAATATTTTTTCACCATTACAACCATATTAAAGATTCCACAACTCAAATCCCTCCTACAAATCAAATTTCAAATTATTCCATTGAGTCAATGTCCATTCTTATCACTTCAAGAATGTTCTACAACTTCAAGAATATTTGTTTCTAGTTTCAAATTAGTTCCACAACTTCAAATTTGTTTCCAGATTCAAATTTGTTTCCAATTCCACAAATTTATTTCCACAATAATTTCAATTGAAAATTGACTTCAATAATTGAAGAAAAATTTTCGATCGTAGAAGTCAATTACTACTCCTAAATAATTGACTTCAACAATGGAGTCTTCAACGGAAGTGTACTACATTATTCAATTTCAATTCAACAATGGAGCAACCATTTCAAGTTTCAATTACGCCAACTCAACGGAATCTTCCATTGAGTTTCAAATTCCAAGTCCATTCCAACTCAAATTTCAAATTCAAATTGAAATTTTTTTTCAAGAATTATTCAAATTTGTTCATACTGAAAACTGAAAATTTGAACTTGAATTTCAATTTCAAGAATGGAATCTTCAAGAATTCCAAATTTGAATGGAATGAAGAGACTGAAATGGAATTCAATTTCAATTGAATGGAATCTTTCATTAATCTTCAAGAATGAAAACTGAAATGGAATCTTCAAGAATTCAATTTCAATTCAACAAATTGAGCGACCATTGTTGAAGAAAGGAAAGAAAGAAAGAGAGAAGAGAGAAGAGAGAAGAAAAAGAATGAAAAAATAAATAAAAAATATAAAACTTTTAAAAATTAGAAAATTGAGGGGCTGTTTGGCAAAAAAAAGGTTTATAGCGTTTTTTTAACGCTTTCACGCGCTCAATGCGCGTGACTTGCACGCAATGGTTCAAGTAGCCGATATATGTCATTAAAATACAAAAAAAAAAAGTATGGGGGGTAATAGGACTCCCACAAAGTTCAGTATGCGCAACTGGTAATCCGGTCAAACTTCAGATATTTTTGTGAGTATTCTCCCTATTTTTTACTTTTGTGGCTGTAGAAAAGCAATTGCAGGTGGGCTCACATTTTTTAACCTTTTCTGACCAGAAAATTGCATGCTACAAAATCAAATAAGGGTGACTTTAGATATTTGGCTCCAATAAGAAATGTCTTTAAAGAATAACCCTCCTTACTTTTTAAGTATAGTACAAGTACTATTTTACCCCTTTACACCTCAAATATATTTTTTAAACTTTCCATACTTATTTGTCTCTCAAATTTTATTTTTTATTATTTTCACTTTTTATTTTTTCCTTTAATTTTATTATTCTATTTTTTCTTTTAATTTCATTATTCTATTTTTTATTATTTTCACTTTGTATTTTTTCCTTTAATTTTATTTTCATATTTTAATTAATTTGTCTCAACCTTTATTTTTTTCTCAAGCATTATCTATTTTTTTTAATTTTTTTAATTCATTTGTCTTTACCTTTATTTTTCTTTTATTTTTATCAGTTCTTTTTTTTTCTCAAATTTAATTTTTATTGTTTCCTCTCATTTTTTATTTTTTAAATTTTTTTAATTCTTCATTTTTTTCTTAATCTTTAGTTTTTTCTTGCCTTTTTTTGTCTCACTCTCATTTTTTTATTTTTCTATTTTGTTTGATCGATTTTTTCTTTTTTTAGTTCTCTTTTTTTCCTCATTTTTCTCAAACTTTGTTTTTATTTTTCCTCTCATTTTTATTTTTCTCAATTTTTTTAATTCTTCGCTTTTTTCTTGATCTTTTGTTTTTTTTTCTTTCCTTTTTTTTTTCAATCTTTTTCTTATTTCTCTATTTTATTTGATCATTTTTTCCTTTTTTCCCAACGTCTATTATATTTTGCTAATAAATAAAAAATTGGATAATCCGCAAAGGTATCTTTTTTTTTTGATATCAAAGCAAATTTAAGGGCATGAATTGTTGTTACGAAGTTCTTTGAAAATTCTTGAGATAAGTCGTGTCTCTAAGGCAGGAATTATAGAATATCGCATAAATAAAGGCATAATGTAGTAGTGTCAACTCTTGCCCGTGGGGCATAGTTTATTATTTGAAAGTCCTTGAGCTAAGTCTTGCCTCTAAGACAAGAGTTGTAGAACATTCCATAAATAAAGACATAATGTGGTAGTGTCAACTCTTATCCGTAGGGCATAATTTATAGTTTCAAAGTCTTTGAGCTAAGTCTTGCCTCTAAGGCAAGAGTTGTAGAACATCTCATAAATGAAGACATAATGAGGTAGTGTCAACTCTTGTCCGTGGGGCATAATTTATAGTTTGAAAGTCCTTAAGCTAAGTCTTGCCTTTAAGTAGGGTTGTGAAAAATCAAACCGACCGATAAACCGAACTGATAAAAATATTATTGGATTATTGATATTGGGTTATCGGTTTAACGATTTTTTATTGGTTTTATAAAAAAATTTATTGGGTAAACGGTTCGGTATCGATTTTAGCTTATTGGGTTATCGGTTAAATCGATAACCCAATAAGGATACACTAAATTATTATTTTATCCCTATTTATGTTATATATTTAAATCTCTCTCTCTCTCTCTCTCTCTCTCTCTCTATCTATCTATCTATCTATATCTATATCTCTCTCTCTCTCTATATATATATAGAGAGAGAGAGAGATGTGTATGTATATAAATTATATGCATTACTAATTCCTAATTCCGTGATTCACAAAGTATTAACCTATTCAGGGCAACAAAGTCACAATATAAAGTTCGGTTATTATCGTAATAAAAAGCTTGAAGCATTTATAGCTTCCAACAATTAGGATTCAATTTTTTTCCTAACTAACATTCAGTTCAAGTTTGAAGATTCTTGTAAACTAAAATGCATTGCATAGGTTTTGGCGGTAATTAAGATTTTATTTTTTTTATGTTAGTTGTTACTATTTCTATTTTATAAGTATTTTCTTATTGATTAAACCAAAAACCAAACCGTTAAGGACCAAAAACTGATAAACCAAAATCGATAAGAAAATATCTTATTGGTTGGTTATTGGTTTTACATATTTAAAAGCTAAAAACCGATAAACCAAACCAATAACACGTAAAATCGAACTGATCCGACCGATGCACACCCCTACCTTTAAGGCAATAATTGTAGAACATTTCATAAATAAAACATAACGTGGTAAAGTCAACTCTTGCCCGTGGGGCATAATTTGTAGTTTGAAAGTCCTTAAGCTAATTAAGTCTTGCCTCTAAGGCAATAGTTGCAGAACATCTCATAAATAAAAATATAACGTAGTAGTGTCAACTCTTGCCGGTGGGATATAATTTGTAGTTTGAAAGTCCTTGAGCTAAGTCTTGCCTCTAAAGAAATAGTTGTAGAACATCTTTTAAATGAAAACATATCGTGGTAGAGTCAACTCTTACCTATGGGGCATAATTTGTAGTTTGAAAGTCCTTGAGCTAATTAAGTCTTGCCTCTAAGACAATAGTTATAAAACATCTCATAAATGAAAACATAACATGGTAAAGTTAACTCTTGCCCGTGGGGCATAATTTGTAGTTTGAAAGTCCTTGAGCCAAGTCTTGCCTCTAAGGTAATAGTTTTAGAACATCTCATAAATGAAAATATAACGTGGTAGAGTTAACTTTTGCTTGTGGGGCATAATTTGTAGTTTGAAAGTCCTTGAGCTAAGCCTTGACTCTAAGGCAATAGTTGTAGAACATCTCATAAATAAAAACATAACGTGGTAGAGTCAACTCTTGCCCGTGGGGCATAATTTGTAGTTTGAAAGTCTTTGAACTAATTAAGTTTTGCCACTAAGACAATAGTTGTGGAACATCTCATAAATGAAAACATAACGTGGTAGTGCCAACTCTTGCCCATGGGGCATAATTTGTAGTTTGAAAGTCTTTGAGCTAAGTCTTGCCTCTAAGACAATAGTTGTAGAACATCTTATAAATGAAAACATAACGTGGTAGAGTCAACTCTTGCCCATGGGGCATAATTTGTAGTTTGAAAGTCTTTGAGCTAATTAAGTCTTGTCTCTAAGACAATAGTTGTAGAACAACTCATAAATGAAAATATAGTATGGTAAAGTTTACTTTTTTCCATGGGGCATAATTTGTAGCTTGAAAGTCCTTGAGCCAAGTCTTGCCTCTAAGTCAATAGTTGTAGAACATCTCATAAATGAAAATATAACGTGGTAGAATTAACTCTTGCCCGTGGGGCATAATTTGTAGTTTGAAAGTCCTTGAGTCAAGTCTTGCCTCTATGACAAGAGTTTTAGAACATCTCATAAATAAAAATATAATGTGGTAGTGTCAACTTTTGTCTGTGGGGCATAATTTGTTGTTTGAAAGTCCTTGAGCTAAGTCTTGTCTCTAAGGTAATAGTTGTAGAACATTATCTCATAAATGAAAATATAATGTGGTAGAGTCAACTCGTGCCTGTGGGGCATAATTTGTTGTTTGAAAGTCCTTGAGCTAAGTCTTGCCTCTAAGGCAATAGTTGTAGAACATCTCATAAATGAAAACATAACGTGGTAGAGTCAACTCTTGTCCGTGGGGCATAATTTATTGGTTGAAAGTCCCTGAGCTAAGCCTTGCCTCTAAGACAATAGTTGCAGAACATCTCATAAATCAAAATACAATGTGGTAGTGTCAACTCTTGCCCATGAAACATAACTTGTTGTTTGAAAGTCCTTGAGCTAAGTCTTGCCTCTAAAGAAATAGTTGTAGAACATCTCATAGATGAAAACATAACGTGGTAGAGTCAACTCTTGCCCGTGGGGTATAATTTGTTGTTTGAAAGTCCCTTTACTCTAAGGTAAGAGTTATAAAATATCTCATAAATCAAAATACAATATGGTAGTGTCGACTTTTGTCCATGAAACATAACTTGTTGTTTGAAAGTCGTAAGTCTTGTCTCTATAATGTAGTAGTGTCAACTCTTGCCCATGAAACGTAGCTTATTGTTTGAAAGTCGTAAGTCTTGCCTTGATAATGTAATTGTGTCAACATCTGCTCATGAGATGTAACTTGAATGGAAGCAATTGAAGAAAAGAACAAAAATAATAAAAATTATGAAAAAAAAAAAAAGAAAATGAAGAAAATTTTTTTAAAAAAAAATCAAAGAAAATGTAGAAGTTGAGAGAGAATAGAAAAAAATAAAGGTTGATAAAAATACAAAAAAAAAAAAGATTAAATAAAAATAAAGGCCGAGAAAAACTCAAAGAAAAATAATTTTTTTTTTAAAAATAAAAGTAGATGTTGAAAGGTGTAAAGAAAAAAAGTAAAGGTTGAGAAAAACTAACAGAACAAAAAAAAAGAGAAAATAAAAAATAAAAAATAAAAATAAAAAAGTTGAGAGGAAAAAAGGAAAAAAAGTAAGGGTTGAGAAAAAAAAAAGTGAAAAGTAAAAATAAAAATTAAATTAAAATTAAAAAGAAAAAAATAATCGTTGAAAGATATAAATGTAGAGTTGTTATCCATTATAAGGATCATTTATATAATTTACTTCATTAATTAAAAATAATTTTATTTAAAAAAATATTAGTTAATAGGTAAAAATTATTTTAAAAAACTTTTTTTTATTTGGAGCTAAAGTTTGAAAATCACTCCAATTTGGATCTATTTTTAGAATCACCCGTTTGTGACGCCTTCAGGGTTTGCACTTATTAATTGAGTTTTGTGGAGCCCATCTATTTGGAATGGTAATTGCACTTCTATTTGGCAATGGCAGTTGAGTTTCGTGGACCCCACTTATTTGATAGTAGTAGTAGCTTTTTTCTATCTAACTTGTATTTAAGACATTGATATTTTATTTTAATTCTTTCAAATGTTTCTTAAAATGTGGCACTAAAAATTAAAATGCAACAAATGTGATATTATTAAGTACAGCAAAAATTGCTCTATACTTTCAATTTCTTATATTTATTTATTTTAATTTATTATATTATATGATTTTAATTTGACATAGAATTTTAAATTTTTTTGTTAAAATTGAATCTTAATAATTTAAACAAAAGATATTTCAAATGTGAAAATTGTGTAAGTTAAAATTATGATTATGCTACTTTTTTTCTTAATTTTTATTTTTGTATGTAGACATGCATATTGAAGAGTAATACTAATAATAAATTTTGGCCCTAGTCTGAAAGGGCCAATCCTTTAAAAAATACAGACAAAAACTAAATAGGAAAACAAATAAATTTATTTGTACTTTGTCTAAACTCAAAAGCTTCATTTTCATCTTAGGATCATGAACATCGAAAGTTTCATTTTGCTATAGTTAGAGCTTATTCAAAGTTTAGTGTGAAAATTGATGTTCGGAGATAGCTTTTTTGTGGTTCCAAAACAGATAATTTGTTAGGTTGTTTCTCTGCTCCAAAATGGTGTGTTATAAAAGAAATAAGCAATTTTGAGTTCAGGATACGCGCCTTTCTAGTTTAGGATACGCGGCCCGCATGTGTACCTCACTTCAATGAGTTTAATTTTATAAAATTGCTTCGACATTATAAAAGAAAATATGCCTCGAACATTATAGTAGAATTTGTCTTCAAGCACATCTGATATCAATAAACAACAACAACAACAACAACAACAACAACAACAACAACAACAACAATAATAATAATCCACCAATATTTTCACTGTCAAATTTTCAAGTTGATACTTTCAAATCACAACAACATATTCAGTGTATTCACAGGTGATACATCAAGATCATAAACATCAAGAATATAATAAAACTTTAAAAAATTTATCTCAAATCACAAGTAATTTTTTCTATTCAATCATAAGCTATCTCAAATTTCACAAAAAGACTTCTCAATTATCAATTATTATCAATAAGACATGATAATTTATTTATTGTAAATTTCAAGAATATACTAATACTAAAATTCTTTAAAAAAACTTACCTCAAATAACAAGTAAATTTATTTCTTTAATCATAGATACTATCAAGATTTCAATCGGTAAGAAACTTTTAGTGTACGTGTTTTGACCATGTGTCTTGCATCAATGAATGGTATATCTATTTAAATGTCAAATAAATATGGTATCTCAAATTAGACTACAAAAAGTTTGATCGTTTTCTTAGTTCGTAGAATTTATGATGACACACGTGAAGCTTATCCTATCCAATGTAAAATTTTTGTGAACTTATAAAGATAAATATTTTAATTTAGTTACTTTCCTCATACAAAATTCAAAAATTTAAAATTTCCAGAAAACTAAAAATAGACCACCCGATGGGGAAATTTGCTACTTTCTTTATTGCAATTTTGATATTTTCTTTAGTGTTTTTACAAGTTGAAGAATTTGATCTAATCTCTCATCATCTCTCAAGCATGGTATTTGTGTAATGACTTTGCATGGTCAGGAGAGAAGCTGAAGGATTGAATTGTGACAACTCTTTCACAAACATGAATTTATTTAACTCATAATGAGCTTTTTCTTATTACTTCATAAGCTAATCAGTTGTTGCTTCATTGGCCCTACAACAGGGCAATTTTCAATCTTATGAATCAATTTGAAAATTCTAGTTACTTGCCTATTTTATGTCTTTGCAAACTATTTTCACAATTAATTTTAATTACATTTTAAATATGTGATTAGTAAACAAATTGAATCGTGTGCAAATGAATCTAAAAAAATATGTGAAAGTCTATAATAGCAATAAATAAATAATTTATGAATTACGCACTTAAAAAAATATTCATGGAAACTACGCAATAATCAATTTGTGAATACAAATAATATTATCTATAAATTACAAATTCAATAGCTAATTAAAAAAAAAGAGAAACAATATTAGCATAGATGATGAGAGAATTTCTATTTTTATTTTACATATTGAATAACCTACCTCTGCACACCGGACAATAACTTAATAATGTAAAATGAATTTAGTTAGAGTTACATAATGGTCTGTCTCTTGGCCTGAATCCCAAAAAGAATTATAGCATATTCATTCGAACAACATCATTTAATAAGTCAAACCTCTGATGTAACCTTACAACTTGATTGAACTCAAATTATGAGCGTATTGATGGGATCTAACGTAGTGTCGTGTGGAAGCTAACACATAAACTTTGAGTGACGATAACAAAAAAAAAAAAGTGTATGAGGACTATATCGTGAATTTGAATGTATAGTGAATTTGGTTAGATCTACACAATAATCTCTTGTTCTGAATTTCAAGAAGCACCATAATGATGTTCACGTGAACGACGTCATCCAATAAGTCCAACCTCTTGATGCACCCTTAGAACACGATTGAACTCAAATTATAAGCATAATAATATGTCTATACAACATGACATCGTGCCGAACCTAACAAAAAAATCTTGAGTGATAATAACAAAGAAAAAATTTAGTTGAAAATTATATTGTTGATGTTATGTTGTATCAAGAAAGAATTCTCAATTTATAAAAATCTGAAACTTTTTCCTACAAGAAAAAAAATAATCTAATATGGTAAAAAAAAAAATTCTTCTATAAATTATTTATTAGTATTAAAATAATATAATTGATGTCCGTTTTAACTTCAAATTTATATACGTGTTTTGGAGTTCTTTTTCACTTTAATTTTGTATTCTTTCCTTTTACTTATTTAATTCAAGAAATAGTTTGGCCTTCTTTTTTAAGGTTTAATTTTCTTTTTTCTTTTTTAAGACGTTTTTAATTCAACTTTGTATGATTATATTATTTAAATAGAAAAAAAATTCTATAATTGAGTAAATGATGATTTTATCTATTGCGAAGTATTTTAATGAAGAATAATTTCCTACGAGAAAGGAATAATTTAAATATGGTAAATTTTTATTTTTCTTCATTATTTATTAATATCAAAATAATATGATTGGTGTCCTTTTTAACTTCAAATTTGTGTACCTTTTTTATGTCCTTTTTCACTTTAATTTTGTATTTTTTCCGTTTACTTATTTAATTCAATAAATAGCATGTCCTTCTTTTTTAATGTCTAATAATTTTTTCTTTTTTTAAGACTTTTTTAATTTTCTTTTTTAATTCAAC
Organism: Capsicum annuum; assembly: GCF_002878395.1. Classification (NCBI taxonomy): domain Eukaryota; kingdom Viridiplantae; phylum Streptophyta; class Magnoliopsida; order Solanales; family Solanaceae; genus Capsicum; species Capsicum annuum. Next base: position 181,739,202 of record NC_061117.1, on the reverse strand, counting down.
TTTTTATGCTTATATTATTTAAATAGAAAATTTATATAATTGAGTAAACAATGTCTGACTCGGCAACATTGATTTCTTTTTTCTCTAGTGGTATAAGGTCCAAATCTATGGTCAAAAAGATTTTAGCTTAATTATTCCGCCTTATTATTATTAAAAGAGGAAGATGATTTTGAAAGATAGAGTAGATTGAACTTTTAATTAATCTTAAAGCTGTTTAGCATAGAAACCATGGGCTTTATTCTCCACTTAATTAATTAAATACTATGATATAATACATGTTAATAACAAAATAATAGTAAGTACTCATGCACATATGCACATATGATATCTCATTCTAACTGAAATTGAATTGATACAGTACCTAATTGTATTTATATGCATGTGTGTACAATAGACCCGCTAGAAGTAGTTAAAAAAGAAAACGACGAAATAAGCTAATTTAGGGTGTTTTTTTGGTTGCAAGAAATCATGTAGGACAAAAAAAAAATGAGGATGTTTTAACAAAGTAGGAAAAAAAAAAAGGGTGTTATAATCAATAAGGGGAAAAAATTAAATTTGGGTAGAATTTAACTGTAGCAAAAATTTAGTATATTTATTTTGAAGAATTTAATTGTAGGAAAAAGGGTAAAAGACGATTTTGTCTAAAGCAAATTCTTTTAATGAAGGACAAAAAGTTCAATTCACTTTTCTAAAGGCGTTCACACTTTTAATATATATACTAGTTTAAGTGTACGCGCCTTGCGTGTATACCTCACTTTAATGAGTTCAAATATTATATTAAATAGGATATTTGGTTAAATAATAAAGATAAATATAATAATTAAATTTAATATCTTTTGAGTATGTAAAGATGGAGAATTTATTTATTAAACCTAATCTTTACCAAAAATATTTTTAAAAGTCGATCGACATTCATCTACCATTTGTAAATTGCAACAAAATAATATAATACTAGAGACATTAAAATAATATAATTAAATCTAATTTTTACACACAAAATTTTTCTCAAAATCGTCTGATACTCATCTACCACCTGTAAACAATAACAAAATAATACGACAATAGAGATATCAAAATAATACAACTAAACATAACCTTTACATAAAAAAATTTCTTAAAGCCGACCAACATTTATCTACCACCTGTAAACTGTAACAAAATAATACGATAAAAGTGATATCAAAATAATACAATTAAACTTAAATTTTACACACAAAAATTTCTCAAAGTCGAATTCATCTACGAACTGTAAACTACCACAAAATAACAAACTATTAGAGATATTATGATAATACAATTAAACCTAACCTTTACCTAAAAAAGAAATTCAAAGTCGACCCATATCCATCTAGCATATTTAAATTAAAATAAAATAATAAGAAAATAAAGATATTAAAACAATAAAATTAATGTAACCTTTACACAAAAAATTCTTCAAAGTCAACCGACATTCATCTACGACCTGTAAACTACATAAAAATTATAATAGTGATCATAAAGCTTCGATTTTAATCCAACTAATTCTTGTCTGATCGAAAATTTTGACCCTAAAGAATGATTTGGAATGAAAATAGTGTAAAAGTTGAATTCTATTATACTGACGAAAATAGTGAAAAAGTTGAGGGTTAGAAAATCAAGCATCCACCATCTAGACATGCAATCGAATCAAGTTAGATGAGCATCAATCATATTCTCCCAATAGGTAAATCAGTTTGTTCTCTAGTTTAACGTACATCTCAATATTCATAAAAATATTTTCTTAATATAGGCCTATTTTAGGAGTATTTTATTTTAGAAGTATTTTTCTAACTGAACAGTATAAAGAAAAATATTATTAATTCTTCTACTATATATTTTAGGAGTCCCATATATTTTAGGAAGTCTAGTAGAAAGGAAAATATTAATTAAGTCTCCTACCATATATTTTAGGAGTCCCATATATTTTAGAAAGTCTAGTTAGTATAATAAAAATAATTAAATAATAAATTAAAAATAGTGAAAAAATAATTTTGTCTAAATAAAAGTATTTTAATGAAGGGTATAAATTAAACACAAATAACATAGGGGTATGATATATGGAAACTTCTGAAACAATACTAATTGCTAGTATTAAAATGTGTCAAAAATTTGAACTTCTGTGCATGGATCGATTGTCTAGCAGTACTATAAGTTGGTGCTATTATTTCCCCTAATCTTATTCTTCGAGTATGGAACTATGGGGTGGGCATGGTGTGATATGATATGATACGATATTTAAAATTTCAGTTTGATATTTTGGTATTCAGATTTTAAAAGTACTATGCTATTATCATACAAACTTCATATTAGGGTGCTTGAATAGGATTAAAATCTGGTCAAATTAGATTTTAATCACTTCTTTAGTTTTTTTAGGTGTTTGGTAAAATTAAAAAGAGTTTTAAAAAAGCTAAAAATGGATTTAAAAAAGGAAAAATTGAGAAGTTGAATACCCTCAATTTTTTACTTTTTAGATTAAATTTTTTTAGATTTGACCAAAACATTTATCTTTTTATCCCTTATATTTTCTTCTAATTCCAACAATACCCTAAACTTTGTAGCCCTTATTGATTTTTCTTTCTTTTTCTTTTTGCCACTTTTTTTCATTTTTTCCCTGCAGTTTTTTCTTCATCTTTCTCCTTTATTTTCAGAGAATCCATCATTACATAAGAAAACACTCAAAAAAATTTTCGTCAGATCGAGCTTGTGGTAAGTTCTTCTCTATCCGTTCATATAGAATCTCTGTATGCTATTTAAATTTTAAAAATTGATTCTTTTTAATAGTTTGTTTCATTCCCAAAACAATTATGTTGTTTACAAG
>NC_061117.1:181703868-181736266 GCF_002878395.1 Capsicum annuum | reverse complement strand
TTTACGTTGAAAGTGTATTTAAATAGAAATTATTTTTGAAGTATTAGAATTAAAAATCATAAATAATTCACGTTATTATGTGTTAACAACTTTAAGAATATTTAAGTCATTTTAACAATAAAAAAGTGATTGACAACACTTGTTTACCAAACACATATTTTTTTCAGTTTCAGCACTTCTATCCAAACACTTATCTGCTTAATTTAAAAGCACTTATTTTAAACTTTTAATCACTTAAGCTAAAAAACAATTTTTTTAATCCTATTCAAATGGGCTCTTAATATATTATAGATTATAGATTATAGATATAGATTATAGATATAGATAGATAGATTATAGATATAGATATAGATATACATTATAGTTTCAAATACAACTTCTGATTGAGACCGTCCTTGTTATTTTAAAAATTCAAATACAAAAAATAATAAAACAACATGCACGATTGTTTCTTTTTTCAAATTAGTTAGTTTAGGACGCCTTTTTTTTTGACATAATGACAAAAAAATATTTCAAACATTTGTTAAGTTTTGGAACTCATTTTTTTTTTTTAATTTGGACAGAATGGAATATATTTTTATATATAATTCCATTGTTAATTATTGATTTCTTATTTTCCATAAAAGATCTTTTGCAAATAGATTCAATGGTTTGGACGATCATCTTAGGCAAATTAAATATTTGTGACCGAAATACTTGTATGACAAACAATACAGCTCATACTTTTATAATATGATTTCTTGGACCGAAATATTTTAGGAAGTCTAGTAGAAAGAAAAATATTAATTAATTCTCCTACTATATATTTTAGGAGTTTCATATATTTTAGGAAGTCTAGTTAATATAATAAAAATAATTAAATAATAAATTAAAAATAGTAAAAAAGAAAAAGTTTTGTCTAAATAAGAGTCTTTTAATGAAGGGCAAAAATTTCAAATCACTTTTCTAAGGGTTTTCACACTTTTAATATTTAAAAATGTGAAAACCCTTCAAAAAGTGATTTGAACTTTTTGCCCTTCACTAAAAATTTTCACAATAGACAAAACTGTCATTTACTAATTTTTATATTTAATAATTTAAAATCACTTAAAAATTAAATGTAATAAATTAGTAGTTCTTTATTTAAACTAAGTAAGAAAATCTAATATTTTGGAATCCTTTTAATTTTGGTCACAATCAAAAACATAAATGGACTAATTAAACAAACAAATATGTACGGACTGGACAAACCAAATTAAAGACAAAATAAATTAGAAGTCCTATTTAAGGTGAAATTTGATTATTCAAACAATTATTTGAATAATTGTAGAAATCTTCATCCTAAAGGCAAATTAAATTAAAAGACCTATTTAAGGTATTTTAATTATTCAAACAAGTATCCAAATAGTTGTAGAAATCTTCATTATTTTTTTTCTATATAATTTGACGGTTACGTTCTTGACACTTTGAAGTTGTTTTGATTTTCTTCTTTAACCTAATTGTGTGATTTTTATATGTGTTTAATGGTATTTTGAGATTTTATCCTTAGCTTTTGTTTAAATTGGTTCATATATTATTATTGTCATAATTTATGTTTGTTAGGTTGTGACCTGATTCAAAACAATGCTACGAGACTAATAATTTCAAGTAAGCTTCGAAGCTTTATTGTATTTAAAATATAAAATAAAATATTTCAATATTTTGATTTATAAGATGCACACATTTACCTTCAGTTTAAATTTATTGCTTTTAAGTGTTGCTTTGATTTTTTTAAACCTAATTGTGTGAGTTTATGTGTAAATTTTGTGGTATTTTGAGATTTTATACTTAATATTTTTTTAAAATTGATTTATATTGTTTAATTTTCATAATTTATGTTCATTAGATTGTGTCCTGATCTAGAAGAATGCAACGAGACCGAAAATTTCAAGTAATATTCGAAGCTTTGTTGTGTTCAGAAAATATATTAAAATTTAAAATTTTAATTTTTGTTACTATAATTGGTTAGGAGTCATGATAAAAGTATTTTATTTTTTGGCATTATATTAATATATTATTAATATTAAACATAAATAAATAAAGTGTGAAGGTCCTTAGAAAGAACTTTTTGTGAATCATTAAAAGACTCCACAATAGATAAAATTGGTATTTATTATTTTTCTCAAATTTTTATTTAATTTTTTAATTTCAATTTATTTTATTATAATTTGTTACGAGTCGTAATAAAAATATTTTTTTTTCTTTTGCATTATATTAATAGATTATTAATCTTAATTATAAACTAATAAAGTTTGAAGGTCCTTAAAACAATAGTTAAAATTTTTATTTACTATTTTATTTAATTATTTTATAATATTTTCTCCTAAAATATGTAGAAAGAATTGTGATAAAAGAAGAACTCTTAAACCATGAAAAATTAAGAATTTGTAAAATACATTATAGTAAAGGGTTATTAATGTCATCAATATGGGTTGTGGTGCAGCGGATGAGGTTGTTCCACCCTTAATCAGAGGTCGAAAGTTCGATCCTGGGCATGGAAAAAACTCTGTTGGGAGCGCTACCCCCCGAATGGGGCCCTACCTGGTGCGAATCCGGATTAGTCGGACTCCAATGTAGGTTCCGGACACCAGATGGGAAACAAAAAAAAAAAGGGTTATTAATGTCAATATGAAGTCATTGATGCGGAAATTTTTTTGGAGACACATTAGACATAAAATAATTAAACTCATAAATGGAAATATAGAAAGACAAAATTAGAAGGTAGTTTCTATGGGCAGGCGATTTCTTTTTCACTTTTAAAGTTGAAATCTAAGGAATGACTTTATGGTACAATCAAACTTATGTACACTGTACAACAAAAATATGATTATCTAGAATTATTTAGTTAATTAATCTTAGTATTTTTTATTTTGTTATTTTTTTTTTTGTTATTATATGTCTCACACTTTTTTCTTTTTGAGTCGAGGGTCTATGAAAAATAATATTTCTACCTCACAAATATAGAAGGTAAAATCTAAGTACATTCTATATTTTTCAAACTCCATTTTAAAATTAAATTTGGTGTGTTGTTCTTCTTTATTATATTCAAATTAACGATATTAAATATTCTAATATTTACTTTTATTTTACAAAATATATTTATTTTGCATATTTTATTGATTAGCGTTACACATATATTCAACACATGTATACTTTTATATGTAACTTTTGTGTATCGGTGTGATATATTTGTTGGTTACGTAGAGAATTATTGTACTTTTTATTATTAAGGATAATCTTAGATCAAATAATAGATTAGTTATTTTGAAAAATTGGAATTTGCTATGAAAAATATTTGGATTCTTAATTATGGTTAAAACCCTAATTAAAATGTTGATTGACGTTTTTTCTGAAAAAATTTATTTACTCGACATAAATACACGCGCAAAGTGCATATACTAAACTAGTATATATATATATATATATATATATATATATATATATATATATATATATGTTATTTCTCCAATATGTCTTACCATTTATTTGTTATTACTATGTATTTTAGGAGTGCTTAATTTAATTAAATAATAATTGAAGAAAAAAGTGAAAAAGATGATTTTGTCTATTGCAGAGTATTTTAATGAAGGGTAAAAAGTTTAAATCACTTGGGTCTTCACACTTTTAATATATTATAGATATAGATTATAGATTATAGATATAGATATATAAAATCTTTCCTTATTTTTAAAGTCAATTTTTACAAAATCATTGCTTACATTTTTATTACGTACTTACAATTTTTAAAAATCAGATACTTCTTAATTTTTCCTATTCCAACGATTTTATATTTATTTCTAGATTTTTCAAATATTATTAAAATCAAATGTAGTTGATTTAGAATTCTTAAACTAATGGAAAAAGTATTAGTTGTCATTAATTTTGATGACTTCTAATATGGAAAGGTTTTACCATAAATATATTTAATTAATTTCAACTCTTAAAGTAGGAAAAATAAGTAAATTTTTGATGACTTCTAGTAAAGAAAGATTTTACCATAAATATATTTGATTAATTTTCAACTCTTAAATATTGGGAAAAAATCGTGAAAAGATGATTTTGTCTAAAGCAAATATTTTTAATGAAGGACAAAAAGTTCAAACAATATTTCTAAGGACCTTCACACTTTTAATAGATTATTATAGATATAGATTATAAATATAGATAGAGATAGAGATTATAGATTATAGATATAGATTACAAATATAGAATATTATAGATATAGATTAAAAAAATGACATAAATATTCTTAAACATTGTGCTTGTGTGGGAAAATAAAAATTAAAACATGCTTAATGCTAATTTTGTAATAAACTATTATGTTTCTATATTTTCTTAAAAACTAAAATAGTCTTAATTTTTAACTTTAACGTGCAAAACATAATTAACCTTTATGACTGATACAAAGAATCAAAGCTGTCGTAGTGCTCTTTTTTCAATTAGAAAAGAATATTGTAGATAACTTTCTGTTACATACAAAGAAAAATAAGATATTTTCATTTAAAAATTAGACACAACTTCATCAAATAGGAAGAGGTACGAAACATCATATTTTATAAACAATCAATCACTTTTGCAGTGAGGTTTTCATCCAACAAGATGTTGGTAGTCTTGACATCATGATGGATAATGCAATCAGATGCCCCTATGTGAAGATAACGCAATCCGCAACTACGAACGATTTGGAATATAAAAAATTTATGTTCTAATAAAAAAAGGACAAAAAATTAAATGGAAGAAAGATTAATGTGACAATGCATTTCCTTGATTGCAAGTTCGGTTAAACGTTTTAAGAATTTATACACTTTTTTCTCTTGTAAAAACACTTAAAGAAGATAATTAAATAATATATAAAGAGTGAAATTTTTCTTTAACAATATGTCAAAAAAGAAGAAAAAAAAAAATGAAGATCACCCGCTCTGGTCTCCTTGCACGTTGCACATATATTATAGTAAAAAATACATAAAGTAGCATATTTAAGTATTAAATTACAAAAAATTACACTTTTATCAAATTACATTTTGTAGCATATGTATATGTATTTATATTTTTGTAGCAACAGTTTGCAAAAATAAAATATACATATCGATCATAAGGACAGTAAAAATCATATGCATTTATATTTTTGTAACAACAATTTGCAGAAATATAAAATACAACTTGATATATTATGTAATTATGAATCTCATAATTAAAGAGATCTTATTTCTGAATTTTGCCCTATATTATACTAGATGGACAAGGCCCATGTTGAGCACGGACCCAACATATTAATTTACAATTTGGTTATTCTTGGATGCTTTGCATAGTCATTTGGTGATGGAGAAAGAATGAAAAGGATTCTCTTCAATCAGCTCATCAACAGGTGAAGCTGCTACAATAGACTCATCCTTTCCTGAACACCTCGAATAAAACCATCAAATCATTGCTAAGATTCTCAATTCGGTCGTTGGAAAACTAAGCATTGGTCATCAAAATACCATAAAAAATTAACTTGTCCTGCCCAGGGGGTCAAACTCCTCCTGACCCCAACAAGATCCATTCTATTCGAACCTTCTTCAGGTACTGACATCTTTCCCTGCAGATAATCTAGTGCTCTTAACCAAAAACTGGGATACCATCCACCCTTCTTCACCTTTTTCCTGTCATTGCTTCTTGTTCTTTAAATAGTCTCTGCAGCAAACATGGAATCTCCTCAAAATAACTGTAGACAGCTTAACCCCTCATGTTCTAAATTCTTCCAACTTCTTAATTTCTTCATAGAGAATTCCATTTCCAGATGATTCCTCCAAACTAAAGTCATTTCCATCAGTAGACGTGTCCAACTGAGTGACCTGGTCCAGCTGCAACTCAAGGAAAAAAAAATTCCTCACACCATTTCTTTAAAATAAACTCAAAATAACGTGTCACATTTACAGACTTTGCAACTTTCATCAAACCATTCATCATCTGTCAAGGCAGTTAACCCTTCAGCGTCTTGGCACCTGAAAAGCAAATAATCCAAAAACTTATGTATTATTGGTGCACCAGTCAATCAAAAATCTTGATCTCAATTCTATGCTAGGTAGTAAATGACAACGATAAATGACATACAAAAAACATTGATGAAAGACACTGGCAATTGCTGGAGACTTGTTGTCTTCTTAGGCAGATAGAACAGCCACTCCGCGAATTTCTTGCTGCTGCAGACCTTCGGAATCTGTTTTGACCCTCAAACACAAGTGAGCTAGCATCTGTTCTTCAAGGAGAACCGACAACCTATACCTTTGTGCAAAACTTATGGCAGCTTGAATAGTATCCCTCTGTGCAGCAAAACAATCATCAGAGATAATTCCTTTAGAAAAAGGACATTAGACATTGCTAAAACGCAACCAGCAAGACAACACTGTGTCACTGATATTCTAGAAATGATTTTCCAATTCATGAGAGGTACTTGTCTAGGCCAAAAACAAAATCTGTCGTAGAAAGATAACTAATAACAATTTTATCTAATCCTATGTTAGCCGCAAAGCAAGAGACTAAAGTGTGTCACGGCTACTGCATTTTATACTTTAAATCGATTTAAGTTTTATTATTTTGACAAGGTCATATTTTTTCATATCAAAAAGGATAAGGTTGATTCTTATTTATAAAAAGTCACCGGACACATTGTCATTTATGGTATATAATTACATCTCTACAATTCTTGAAAAGTTGCTAGCCAAAAATGTCATCGACTTCCCACATCCAAGTGACCAAATGAAGCCAACAAGATCAATGATCCTAAAGTAAAAATGAGTATAGCTGACGCTTGGACCATCTCCAAGAAAGAACAGTCATCAACTTCATATAGAAAGAGCAAAATTCAATGGAAAAAGAAAGTACAGTTACAACCTATCGAAAAATTCAAAGCGTGCTGATTTTGAAGTAAATTTTAGGTAAAAACACAACAATCATGGCGTACAATCAGACATATCAGAAAAAAGAACAGATAATGTGGAATTCCAGATCGAATAGATTTTTGTCGTGTTTCAAGAGTTTCTTGCTGTTGCAAACCTTTCAAATCTGTTCTGAACCTCAAACACAAGTGAGTTTGCATCTATTCTTCAAGGCAAACCAACAACTTATTCCTTTGTGCAAAACTTGTGGAAGATTGAATAGTATCCCTCTGTGCAGTAAAACAATCATCAGAGATAATTCCTTTAGAAAAAGGACATTAGACATTGTTAAAACTCAAGCAGCAAGACAAGACAGTGTCACCGATATTCTAAAAATGATTTTCCAATTCATGTGAGGTACTTGTCTAGGCCAAAAACAAAATCAGTAGTAGAAAGATAACTAAAAACAATTTTATCTAATCCTATGCTGGCCACAAAGCAAGAGACTAAAGTGTGTCACAGCTACTGCATTTTATACTTTAAATCGATATAAGCTTTTATTATTTTGGCAAGGTCATATTTTTTCATATGAAAAAGGATAAGGTTGATTCTTATTTATAAAAAGTCACCGGAAACATTGTCATTTATGGTATATAATTACATCTCTGCAGCTCTTGAAGAGTTGCTAGCCAAAAATGTCATCGACTTCCCACACCCAAGTGACCAGATGAAGCCAATAAGATCAATGATCCTAAAGTAAAAATGAGTATAGCTGACACTTGGACCATCTGCAAGATGGAACAGCCATCAACTTCATATAGAAAGAGCAAAATTTAATGAAAAAAGAAAGTACAGTTACTACGCTATCAGAAAATTCAAAGCGTGCTGATTTTGAAGTAAATTTTAGGTAAGAAATCATGACACAACCATGTGTGTACAATCAAATGTACCAGAAAAAAGAAGAACAGATAATGTGGAATGCCAGATCGAATAGATTTTGATAGTGTTTCAAGCGTTTCTTGCTGCTGTAGACCTTCCGAATTTATTCTGAACCTCAAACACACAAGTGAGCCTGCATCTGCTCTTCAAGGCGAACCGATAACTTATTTCTTTGTGCAAAACTTGTGGCAGCTTGAATAGCATCCTCTGTACAGAAAAACAATCATCACAGATAATTCCTTAGAAAAAGGACATCAGAAATTGTTAAAACTTAAGCAGAAGGACAACACAATGCCAAATTGATTTTTCAATTCATGTAGTTTGAAGTAAATGATGACCGACAGACTGATCAACAAAAGTAAATCATGATCGAGTGTACCTGATCAATGTGGATTTTGTAAACCATTTAGCATCACTAAGATTCCTTACAGGTCTAAATCTGAAATCGACATCTGATCCCTTTGAGTGCAAAGATATGATTTTGGGGGAATGAATTATCAACTGCTCCAGAAGGCCAGAGGCAGCTGTTTCCATCTTGTTGCCGTAGCAGACATGTGACCTGCACCCAAAATATAGTAAAAGTAGGCACAAACATTATGAGGAGAACCGTGATCTACAGTATAATACATGTCAAGTACCCCAAAATGTAGGGCTTTTAGTAACTAAAGACAATCCCAACTGGTATATTATCTTGCTACACTAGGTAACAAAGTACATCAACGGTTCTAAACTTGTTTGCATAGTTATTTTGCTATCCAGATAATAATGTGTCAAATATTCATAGAACCTCTTAAAAGACCGTTTCAAGAAAGGAGAAACAAAAAGTTAATGAGGTCCTCATAAAGCCACCAAAAAATGAAAATTACGAAATTGACTGCAACTGGAATACAACCAATTGAACTGAAAAGAAAAGTCTGACCTGTTGTGGCTTGGAAAAATCTGAAATTCAACATAGTCCATCAAGACGACGGCATTTATTCCATCGTCCATCGTTGATCTCTTAAAACCCTACGCCTGGTGAAAGGAAACTGGGCAAATAGCTCAATGAAAGAATGACAGGATCAGGGGTGGAGTTAGGTAGGGTCAAGGGGGTTAGTCTGAAACCCCTTCAACAAAAAACTACATATTTATATATATTTAAAATTCTTGTTTATGTATGTATAGCAGATGTTGAACCTCATTTGACTTCTTAGTGTGTTTCCTTCATATTTTGAACGCAGTGAGAAGTCTGACTCCACAACGACATAATTACTCTCATCCGTCAACCGTTTTGGCAGTAACAATAACACATATGCAAGAGGAAGTCATCCGATGTGCACTGACTTCTACAAAGAAATTATTTTTAGTCAAAGGAAACTGAAACAAAATAGCAGTAAAGTAGCTATCAACTCAAATACATCGCCTGATTAAGATTTTAAGGGAACATATAATAAAATCACCCCAGCATCACCAAAAATAATTAAAACTCAACTGTCCACAGTTCAGTAAGCTGGAATTAGACAAAGGAAATGAAGATCCCACATAAATCAGATCTACCATCAAACAACATTTATCTTTTGATTCAATTTACCATTGTTTAGAAGCAAAATAAAAAAAAATCTTGGCAATGGATTAGAAAAGTAGCATCGATCCAGAAATGTGTGGTCCAATAAGTCAATGTACAAAAGAAGAAGAATGTCAAGTTTGAAGCATGAAAATCTACCTGGTTTTCTGTAAAAGAACAAAATGCAGCACAACCTTCAAAGTTGGAGAGGAAAAAAAGAAGTTATAATCCTATGTTGGAAGCAAAAGACTAGTTTACTAAAACAATTCAGCACTTATTTTTAGCAGCCAATTTTTTTTTTTTCACAACATTAACTGTGAAGACTGTGTGTTTAATATCAATATCAAACAGATAAGTAGAGGTTCAGTGAACAAACCTCCACAGAAGCAACAAAAGTGGAAAGGATTTAATAGTAGGTTCAGATGTGTAATGGGGCAATCGCTAATAGAGGATTTACACTGCCAGAAATCAGAAACGATAGGAATTTATAACTAAGACATAGTCTTCAAAGAAAATGTGAGAAATTGTTTAACCTTGAAAGGTCCATTATCTGCTCTGAAAGTGATACCTGGAACAAATTTGAGCCAAACGGGAAAACCCCTGAAATTGAAACAAGTAAAGGGAGAAAGAAAGTCCATTATCATTTTTTTGCAAATAAAACAGTAATTTTGGTGTATACTCAAAATTCCATTCAGCACAAGTATAAGGTCCAAGAGTAGCTCTTCAAAGAAACGCCAACTTGTCTAGTAATACAAGGACAGATTGTATGTCAAATCTAAGTTGCTAACACTCAGGTGTGATTGTCCATAGACAAGCATATCTAGAGGTTGTATTATACACTACGTCAATAAAATTACTTCTCATTTTTCAAATGGAAACTAAATTATCAACTCCTTATTTATCTAAACTACCGCAACATTTCAGGAGATTAATCTTAAATGAGTTACAATAAGCTCTGCAAATACTATACTATAAAATGTAATTCTTCAGGAACTTACCAGTTCACATTGCCTTGAAGTGTGTTAATTTCACCATTATGACCCAATACACGCATAGGTTGTGCACGATCCCAACTGGGAAACGTATTTATAGAGAACCTAGAATGCACCTATACCAAAGACACCCAAAAAAATTATATTTGGTAAAACTGATTTCTTTTAGAAAAACAAAAATAAAAATTCAGAAATATGTCGTCTGAACACTTTAAAGATTGTGGCAGTGATAGGACACATCACCTGGAGCCCTACTCTACCCTTGATCACGCACAACTTCCTCCTCCTGATCTAAGTGGATGTTTTATTGTTAAGAACAGATGGCAGAGAGTAGACCACCAAGTTTGTGTTAACATTATTTACTTCATAATGAGTTTCCTTACAAACTCACCAAAGAGTCCAAATGGGCATCCAAATTCAAATTATGATCAAGGAAGTGGAAGAACTTAAGAGATCATTCATACTTCAATGCCTCAGAAGTCATTGCTCAACCTTGCATCTCTTCAGTTTACTGGTTATTCAATGTTGTTCGTTATTGAAGTACGGATGGATTAAATATTTATCAGGGTCATGTAGCTCGTAAACATTTCATTTCCCAAGTTTGCCAAGTAGTATTCCTTCAACTGATTAGGCTTCAAATTACCTTTGTAAACAACAGTACTGCGTTAAGCATATAAAATTTCAAAAATCAACCACTACACTGCAGTAAAGAGTGATGTATTCTAAGTCTCTGCAAACAAATCATGAAGAAAGAAAGCATATATAGAAATCTTTCGTGCCGCCATGTTGGAGGTTTAAAGTAGCTCGGATAGCTACCACTGCGACCCTCCTTAAAATATACATCTGTAGTCTGAATCTCTCTATTGTTCGCTCTTACCCAAAATGTAAGAGGAAGAGCATACCTGATCAACGGATGAGTTATTCGAAATACAATATGATACCTATTTTTCTTTTTCTTTTTCTGTATTACCTGATCCATTCCTTTTTGTTGTTAACTGAATGATGAAGCTGAAACAGGGCATATAAAGACCCAAATAGTGTTGTTTTGCATATAAAATGGTACACATAATGTGCTTCAAAATAATGATAGTACACGTGTTAACAGAAACAGGATAATGATTCAATACCCCGAATAAGCCCAAGTACATGTAAGAAAAATAAATTTTTGATACCACTAATTGTTGTTGTGTCTTACCAGACCATCTGTCCTAATGGAGCAGGCTCGAGATAGTACTTATTATTCACCTTGTCATGATGGATATAAAACTGAAATGAAAAATTAAATAATCAATGAAATGTGCTTAATTTTTTTTCAAATCATACCAACTTTCCTTCCTTTTCATTAGTTTTAATGCGTTTTTTGTCAATACCTTACCAACGTTCCTTCTTTTCCATTACGTCTATGAAGCTTCTAATGATAGGTGAGTTTGTTCAAGAATAAAAAGTAGGAGACTGGATAAAGAACTTACACTATAACTCTAGTTAAAGCTGCATGTTAGATTTTTCTTCCTGAAAGAGAGAAGAGCAAATTGTGAGCAAAGGAAATTGTTCGGCTTACCGGTAGCTGACTTTCTATAAACTTTCTCAGATAACTTTTGGTGTTTCCATTTTCATAGAGATGCAATCAAAACTCAAACAATAGTTTACCCTGAAAAAGTTTCAAGGCGTTGGTATCGAGCGTAACTCACATTCTCACACTCTTCTTCTTAGATATAGAAAACCATACATTAAAGATTTAACATCAGAGTCTAGAAGTGCTTTAAGAAACAACCGATCAATGAACAATATGTCAGATTATTACTAAATAATTTGCATATCTCTATTGCCCCTTTTCCCTTTCAGGGCCCTTCTCACCACACACAATAAGCAGCAACCCAAATGCACATATTAGTAAACTAACATAAATAATGGTCAGAATATTCTACGAAAGATTTAAAAAGAAACGAATTCGATATGAATGAAAAAAAAAAATTAGGGTGTCTGAAACGGTGAAAAAGAAGAGTTAAAAATAACGAAATTCAAAGTTATATAAAGAAACAAAGGCTGATTGCGAGAAGCAGCCAATAGACACCAGAAGAAAAGGGAAGAACACCAAGGGAAAAAATAATTTTGAAACATACATAAGTAAATAAAATGAAATTAGAAACATGCAAGTACAAAATATTACAATAAAACTAATCAAAATTCAGAAAATATACAATAGAAAAACTGAAAACAAAATAACGAACAGAAAGAGAGAAGTGATAAGAATAAGAAATGCAGAAACCAATTTCCAAACATCCATGAGTAACTCAAACCATATTAGGAAAATGTAAGTACAAAATCCTACAATTTCAAGCTTGAAAGAGAGAGGAATAGAGATCGTTATACGAGATTCTGTTCCTCTTGGACCTTTTGAGCAATAGACAGAGGTAGAAGTGATTTTAATTCTCTACAAGGATGATGATAGCCAATAAAATTGGACCACACAGAGCAAAGTATTAAAGGGTTTCTCTATACACTTTAAACCGCTATTTCTACTACTATTTGATGCTGTATCGGTCCTAGATTCTTTTTTGTTTTTTCATTGGCGTCCGAATTGAAGCTTTAGCTAATTTGGATCGCGCGATGCAGCGCTCCAACATATATATATATATAAGGGTAATATAACTCTCCTCAGTAGTTACACTTAGCAACTCTTCATTCTACTTATTTATTATTATAATTATTATTATTATTACTACTATAGCAGTAAGTGAACATTTCTCTCCTAATTAATCACCCATGCAACTGTGCACTTTCCTTTTTTATTTTTATTAGCAATAGTGAACATTTATAGGTAAGGAGAGAGGAATTCGGATTATAAACAAACTTAACAGTCAAAAATAGAGAAAGCAACAATTAGTTAACAAAAACTTTTAATGGAGGAAGATAAAAAGAACTGTAATTAAAGTTCAACTAATTGTAGAAGATGTAACCGTCCTTAACTCTTTATTATGTACTCTTATATGATTTAATGTATTTAAACTGTATATTTAATGGATGTATTTGAACTATATATTTAATGGAGGTTTTTTTTTTATGTGATGAAAAGAATGGTCAATTAATTTTACTATTTTATATTTAATTAATTAAATATTTTACGACATTTTAATTTAGTGTAGAGGTAAAATAGTAATCTAACTTTTGTCTTGACATTCTTTCCACTTTTCGCATAATATGATGTACAGTGCATCGATGGAATACACACAGAAAATTTCCCATCTCATCGTCTTTATTTTTTTCTTTCAGTTATACTAAGCAACACTTGCTGCAAGCACGCATACATGGCCACAAATAAGAGCATTTATATTTCTTGACTCAGATCCATGGTATCAGGAGATTCTGGAAGCACGAGAGTAGGTAACTTGCAGGCTTTTGTCTTCTCTTTCAAAGAAAGTAGCTTTCCCAGATGTAAACTCCTTATGATCCAGCAAGCTGACTGCACAAAAGGCAAAACAATAAAAAAGAAGTGTAAATGGTAATGTAGAGCTGAAAACAAGAGATTTAAATGCTCCAAAACATCAGGCATCCACAGCTCATCCATAGCACACTTTTATGCAAGCTGGAGCATAATTTATGACTAAATAATTCAATGAAACAGCTAAACTATGTAATTAAAGAAGGGCCTTAACTAACCGCAATTGGTATGTTCCCCTCCGAGGCACAGTGCTTCAGGTGACGTGATGCACTACGCTCATTCTCAGTAACAATGATTCCCGTTACAATCTTCTCACAATCACGATCTTGAACCAACTCAAGAAGCGTTTTGAAAACTTGCCCACCACCATGCTGGGTAGCCCGGAAAGAAGAAAAGGGGTATCATAACATGAAAGTTTGAATAACAACAAACTAGCCACCCTAGAGACGCTATGACATGGATTTGACTGTGAAACTAAAGACCAACAAATACAAACAAGAGGATTTCTGTAATGTTATTGTTGACAAGGATTACTACATTTGTATGGAAGTCATAATAAAAATATTTTTATAAGCAGTAATAGCAAGCTAATAAGATAAGGAGAAAAACTCCCATTTAATTTCGAGGATGTGAAAGGAGGTATATAAGATTCTGGCTAAATTTTGACAACGATCAGTTCAATTGACATAAGCCTTGTAATCTAATTTTTCCACCAGTAAAAAAAAGGGGCTCATAGAATAAGTTTCTATTGAGCTGGGGTTGAGGAAAACATAAATCAATATTTTCTGCTGAATCATCTAATTGATTTGATTGTTATCCCATTTTTTTGTTTGTTTTTGTGTTTGTTATGGTGTTATTTGTCCTAAGCCGGGGGTCTATCCGAAACAACTTCTCTACTTCATATGAGGTAGTTGTATGGACTGCGTACACTTTACCCTCTCCCCAGATCTCACCTTTATGGGAATACACTGGGTATGTTGTTGTTGTTGCATCTAATCGATTTGATTCATTTTTTTTCTATTTAATTTCTTATGTATTGGCCATAACGATAGTAACTCCCAAAAGGAATCAGGGAGAAAACTATATTATTTGCAAAACTCAATGACGCATACTTAACAGAAATAAGAATAAGGGGGAAAAACTCAAATTTTCATCTATTTCATGAGTCTACCAAATCAATTTCATGTTCTTTGATGTGCTGTTTTCAGTCCTTTGAGCTAATAGATGTTCTTTTTTCTGATAAGTTGAGCTTATAGATGTTTTTTTAGTCATAAGAAAAGTTCAGTTCCACCTTACATTTGATCAACAGAGACACTATGATGCTTGAATCAAGCACAAAAGACGAAAACTTGAAAATTTTATGGGAATCTACAGCTCTCAAACAAAGAATATATGCGCGGAAAAGGTAAGGGCAATTAAGCATTCTTTTTCTCTCGTTCTTGGTATTAATTTCGTTAGAGAACTGATAAACACAAGCAAACATGGACAAGTATTCGCATAATTAATTATTAAATGGAATCTCAACTTCCTATATCCAGACTAAGTAAACAAAATTTGTTAAAGGAGAAAGCACTTGGTTCATTCAACTGGATAAATTCTGAGATTTACGTGACACAATCATAAAAGGACTTTGCTCTACTTGATTACCATTAAGGATTTATTTATTTACAACAGGGACCCGAGTAGTTTTCTCTATTCCTTTACTTTTTTTTCTCTTTTTGTTTAACATTGTGAGGAAACTGGCACTTGAATTAGGAAAAGAAAAATGGAGTATTAAGAGCAACTGAGCAAGATAACTGCAAGAAAATAGAGAAGACAGTAGTTACAGAATGACTTGAAAAGCCAAACTACCTTGATAATTTTGGCCATGTCAGTGCAGAAATTCTTTTCACCGTGGAGCATGATGCCTAGATTGTCAAATATAGGGCTATGACTATTGTTTTCAACTGAACTTCCGACAGCAATGAACCTTTTACCAACACATTTCTTAACAACCATGTACCTGACAAAAAGTAAAGATGCAACTAATCATGAATAAGCAAGTTCCGATCAACAACAGGAACTACTCAAAAGGAAAATGTAACTTGTGCAATCTAACACCCTTCATTATGTTTTCCTTATCAAATGAGGAAGAGAATCATCACTTAGCATTAACATTAGCAATCATCAAAACTAAATTGCTTACAAGAAAAGGAACATGCCTGGAGAAGATTTTTTAAATCAGCAGGATCTCTTTTTTCCAGATAAATCAAATTAGCTTGATTATTGAAACTAGTTAATAAAAAGTTTAACTTCTTCAGCATAACAAGTTGTGCAGATATAGTCCTTGAGGCCGCAGTTTTCCATCTCTCAATCCTTAAGCTAATGCACGTGGAGCTTTCACAAATCTAAATACAATATCTAGCTTGTGTAAAGCAATATGCTACCATTAAAAAAGTCATAATAAGTTTTTAAATTCTTATGCACGCTCTCTCACTTTGGAGATTGAACTATAAATCACATCTTTTTTTTTTTGGAAACTGGTAACTGTGTATATTCCATAAGAACAGATCAGTACTAGAGTTGTACTGGAATCATATTTACAAATTTCACTGTCTATGATCCTATATCTATAATGAGTCAAGTACATCAATAATAGAGACAAGATCATTAGAGCAAAGCTGATTACACCAAAAACACAGAGTCAAGATACAATTCAACTTGACCTGTTGCATACTATTTTCTATGTTCTCAAAGCATCTAGAATTCCCTTCTCTCCATATTGTCCACCAAATACAAGATGGAATGATTCTCCACCTGTTTCTATTCTTTGCCAACAACCCCACTTCCTCCCAACTTTGTAGAGTCTCTGTAATCTGTCCAGGCATAGACCAAGAGATGCCTTTGAGACTTAGAAATAGTCTCCATAGCTGTCCTGTAACTCTACAATGTATAAATAGATGATTAATAGTTTCTGCATATTCCCCACAGAAGAAGCATCTGGAACATAGAGTAATCCCTTTCCTCATCAAGTTATCCTGTGTAAGGACAGCCTTTCTTGCTAGCAACCATACAAAACATGCAACTTTGTGAGGTATGTCTTCCAAATTTTCTTCCATGGCCACTTTTCTTGTTGTTGGCTAGGGTAGTTCAACATTTTGTAGGCTTTGCTTACTTTATATCTGCGTGTTGTATTGCCTTGCCAATTTATCTCATCTTCTGCTTCTTTGAGTCTGCCGAACTGCTCTATTGTGCCAAAAACTCAGCCACCCTTTGAATCTCCCAATCTTTGAGTTGTCTTCTAAAGTTGAAAGTCCACCCTTCCTCAGTCCACAAATCTGCTATAGTCTTCTGTTGGTGCTGCACCAGGTTGTAAATATCTGGAAAAAGTATTGATAAGTTCCCTGCTCGTTCCAGTCATCTATCCAAAAAGCAGTCTTTTCTCCATTTCTCACTTTGATCTTGGCATTTTCCTTAAACACGTCCCATAGAGTTCTGATTGATTTCCAAAAGTTGACACCATAAGGAGAAGTGATTTCCTTGGTCATCCATTTGTCTTCCTCCTCATACTTTGCTTCATTACTCTTCCCCATAGACAATGTCTATCATTTGCATATTTCCATAACCATTTCATTCTCAATGCCTTGCTGTGGTTGTCCAGGTTCTTGATTCCGAGCCCCCTATATTTCTTTTCCACTATCAGGTCCTACCACTTAACCAAATGGTAACCTTTCCGCTCTTTGTTCTCCTGCCATAAGAAGTTCCTCCTAATGCTCTCCTGCCTTTTAATGACTCCTTTTGGAATTGTAAACAAGGACATTATATATGTTGGCTTGGCGTCTAGAACTGAATTAATTACTGTAAGTCTATCCCCCAAAGAGAGATATTGTCTCTTCCATCTTATTTAATTAGTATAAATCACTTTTGAAGATTCACACAAAAAAAGAAGAAGAAAAGGGGTTAACTAGTCATCATTTGAATGCATTCAAAGAAGCATGAATAACCACTAAAAGACACTAAACCACTATCTGGAAGCAAATTGTTTCCATCTATAAGCTAGATAAGTAGGAAGAAAAGTTATTTTCCCAACAGAGGGGAATACAATGTTCGTACAGGCAACATTGAGCACCCCCACTTACTAAATGTCTTTGTTTTCTGGTATAGGTAAATAGAAGATTGGAGAAACTAATGGGGGATACTTTTGTTGGATGGCACAAATGAGAACAGGAATATCTTCTGCTTACACGTGAGAGAGGTTTCGTCCTTATGGAGATGGGAGGCTTGGGTATTCGAAGGTTGGAGATCTTTACCTGAGCATTGATAGGTAAATGGTCATGGAGGTATGCAAGTGAAGATGGGACATGAGGAGGCAGGTAAGTGAGTCAAAATACAGCAATTACCGACAAAGATAGTTCACAAGGGGGGTGACGACACGGCATGAGCTTGTCAATTGGAATAATAAAGGAGAAAGTGTACTTTCCATACTTGGAACTTTTGGTCGGGAATGTATGGTGCGATAACTTACATGGACAAATGATTTACCAAGCTTATTGCATTGGTTTATTGACCAGTTGATCATAGTAAATGAGATTTTAGAGAGAGTATCCACCCAACCACCATGAGATATAACTCCCAGAACACTTCTAATTCTTCAAGTATAGGAGTATGATGAAGTGGATCCATTCCTACTGAGATCGTATAGCCTACGCAAGATAGGAAATCATTGACGGAAGACTAACATCCTCGAGATGTTCTTGTAATCTTAGGGTGAAGAGCAAGAGAGGTTCCAAACCTATATGGAAAGCGGTAGGGAAATCTGAGGCCCCGAAGAAGGAGGCTTCACTTGGTATGCAGCTTGGTGGGGAAAGGGAGGGGGAGAACTTCTTAACCAAAAAAACTTGAAAAGCAGATGCATTGTTAGTTGGTGTTGCTTGAGCTAGAAACTTCTGGAGGAAATGAACCACCTTTATGCATTTTTTACTTTGCTTCAGAGATGTGGTCATTAGTATGTATGATTTTCAACATTCATTTGTTGCTTCCATATTCAGTTAGCAAGTTGAAAAAGGTGGAGAAGTCATGGAAAACTTTGTTATTATACAGAGGAAAGAGAAAAATAGGTGAACTTTAGAACAAGTAGACACTCCATTGCCTAAGGCCAAAAGTTTTCTTATAATATTTGTGCAACGTGGAAACTTTAGTATGGATAGTTTTTACGCTTTTGGGAGGCTTAATGTACATGGCTACAACGCGTTTTGTAAAAAAAAATCTTGGTGTAGGCGAAGGCCCCACAATCATACCATGGCAGTTAAAATACATGTTTCCTATGGATAAACAATAGAGGCAACATCCTACACCTTCACCCCCCAACCCCCACCCCAACCCCAAAAAAGTGTTGATGAAAAGATGTTTGGGCCTGAACACATGGCCCTTTCCTAAGTAGGCCTGGGAATGATGCTTTTGGCTGCTCTTTTGGGCATCTATTTCGAGTTAGACTCCCAAACCATTCTACAAGTTTTTCGGATTATTCACCAGAGACCATTAATTTACTATCTGATGTTGGCCTCAGGGGTTTTTCTTGATGAATGATGTGGTAGGAAAGGTTGAGCAGGAGTTTTGTTAGTCTTATTAGTATTTTAATATGCTATAGTATATATAGCATGAACAGAGATCCTTCCCAGTGCATGAATTAATTTAGTTCAAAGGCTGATAAATGTGAAAACAGATGATTGGAGGTACAGGAAGAATATAAAAGGTTTTTGGCATAGAGTTGATGGATGCTACAAAACTGAATATAAATTTTCCTGATAACGATGCCTTATAGATTGCTTGAACAACATATGTAGAATGATAACACTAAAAGAAGATCCTGTAGAAGAACTATAGCTGGAAAAATGAATATTCCAGCATAAATGTAATTTATAAAGGCGACAGCCGAAAAATCCATAGCATGTTAGAAAACTTACTTTTCAGGTGGTAAAATGCTGCCTTCACTAATTGAATCAGTAAGCCATTTAGCTTTAAGAATGAAGGCATTTACTGCACGTCCATACAAGAATTTGATTGTTTGCAGCTGCAATAACAGCAAGTAGCGACAAATATTTATCTTAGATTGTCAGAATTAAAATCTATGATAATGGCAGCTTAAATGAAATGACAGGAACTTTTTAGGCAACAGGACAAGAAAGCTGGAAGTTCTATAAATGTTAGTTACGATTTTGGTCTGATTAATTAACTTCAAGAGTATAACAATCCAAATTCAATTTTTTAGGAAGGTGGTGTCCAGGCCAGCTCCATGCACCTTAACTACTCCACCGGGTAGGTGTTACCTCCCACTAGCACATGTACGGATGTACCAGGTAACTCTGCACATCAAGGCTTAGGCAAATGGAAAGAAATCACCTAGCTTTTTTTGCTTCTGGAAATTGAAAATGAGACCTCATGGTTCTCCTCCCACTTCAATGGCCACTAGGCCACACCCTTGGGTGTGACAGCTCAAATTCATTTGGAAGTCAAGTTCTACAAATTAAACAATCAACAGAAAATGCTCCAGACATGAAATAGCAAAGTTCTGCCTAAGACTTATCAATTCTCCTGCCTTCATAATGTTCCATTTCATCCTTCACTACAAAAAGAAAAGAACTCTTTGTGGAACTTTAATAAGATTGGGAGGGGTTTGCTCGCTAATATTACTCATTCTTCGGTTTGAGGACATCTAGTCCGCCTTTTGAAATCATCTCCATATCTGCCATCCAATTAAACCAGCAATGATGCAGTAGCTAGTCTCTGGACTCTGTTTTTACATAAGAACAACATTCCACTTACGCCCACTATAGGCATCTCAGAGGAGGCCTGATTTGAACTGCAAAATAAAAGCACAGAGACAATGACTGACCTTCTTTGAACAAAGAACAACAGGAACTGTCTGAGTTTTAAGTCCCTTGCTTCTCTTCCCCCTATTAGTTGGAGGAGGGATATCAGAGAGAACTGTGCCACCATATTTCTTGATCAAGTCTTCAAGCTTCTTCTCTTGCTTTCTAGAAAATCCTGTGACTAAGAATTCCATATTTTTGAGCATCAATCTTCTTCCAACTCTGGCACAAGAATTTATCAGACGCTTCTTGAGTTCTTGAGTTCTCGACTCCAAATGTGAAATTGGAGGCCTCAAATTTCTAGCAGCTTTGGGCATATGACCTACATAGATGAAGGTGATAAAAGAAGTGAAATTGTGTCCATATTCTTTGAACAAACACTAAAGTCAAATTCCAAATTACAGCTCACTAACAAGATTTTAGTGCAACATGTGACTTTCTAGGCACCTTCCTCCATTGAATCTCAGTTTCAGTTTCTGAAAAGTGAACACGCTTTCTTTTTGGACACTCTATAGCAGCTTGATCTTCTGTTGTTTGCTTTCTATCTTTTTCTGTCCCAAAATCATGTTGAACTGCTTTTGAAGCTTGGAATTGACGTCGTGGTCCAGGGTTCAATATAAGGGGTGAGCTTGTGCTCTTGGGCATAGCCCCTGTGAATTCATTCCCCTCTCTTGGAGTATCATCGCAATTTCCTTTTTCGTTTCTCATTTGACCTACTGGCCTAAGCATCGGTACATCATCTCCTCCCAATGAAAACGATGTATTAAAACAAAATCCTTTCTCTGAAGACATCCTATTGCCAGGGAGTACGCTGTAAGTTCTTAGAGAGTTTACTTCTCGGCGAACTGGGACATGCATCCCTTCTCTATTAATCATCGGAGTGGTTACTTGTTTCCCATGAACCACCTGATTATCAAGAACCGAGTTTTTCTGCATGTTTGAGGCACATTCAGTAGTGGGACCAAAGCATTGTTGTTTTTCATCCGTTACATTATTGTATACAGCTGAAGGAGAAGACAGATGGTCAGATGATATACTGCACGGAACAACAGAACAGAGGGTATCATCTAAGGATAGATTTGAAGATGTCACAATATCCTGAGAGAGCAGTATCATCTCCTTTTCTTTGTTACATAAACCTTCAGAAGGTATACTCAATTGAGAAGTAATGATGACCCTTTTGTCCTGTTTTCGTGTGACGAAGGAACTCATATCTGGAGCTACGTCAGCTGATTCTGAGAAAAAACTTGTCTCGCCAACAAAAGGTTCAGGAATACTTCTGATAGCATTGCATTTGACTTGATCACATGAGCTTCCTTTTTTCTAAGGAGCACGATGAGAAGGAAAACAGAAAATAAGGTACATCTCATGAAAATTGAAATAAAAAATGCAAAATCAAGAACGATGAATTAGTCATTAAGATCGTGCAGTTTCTCCATTTGGCATGCTAAATTTAAATTTTGTTTCTCCTTGAGAAGGAAAACAGAAAATAAGGCACATCTCATGAAAATTGAAATAAAAAAACGTAAAATCAAGAAAGATCAATTTGTCATTAAGATCGTGCAGTTTCTCCATTTGGCATGCTAAATTTAAATTTTGTTTCTCCTTTTTTTTTCCCTCTTTCCCTGGTCTTCCTCTTTCCTTTCTTTACCTAATCTACCAGTGATGAGAACAGCAGGTGAAGAGGAGAGAGAATAGTAATCAAAGCAAGATGACAAAGAAGGACTAAGAGACGATGCAATGCTGAAAGGCAAACTCCAAATGTCAAATGGGACTTGCACTGCTGTGATATCTTTTAGCAGTGGTGTGGCATCTAGTACTAGTGAAGCTCTTCTTTTCCTATGCTACTAAGAAAATTATTGTGATTTATTTCAACGAAAAGAAAATTTTGGTTACGTTATGTCTTTCAAGCTTATCATGTCCAATGATCAATACTCTCAATTTTCCTCTGATTCTGAAACCTGGGTTGATGAAATGAACTGATTTGAGAACATAAGGATAAAGAGAAATAGAAGATAAAAGGAGATTCAATCTTTCTATATGGATGAGTCATAAAACATCTCTACAGCGGTGATGTGTGACCCTAGATGAGTAATGTTAATACTGACTAATGGACTGAAGGCAACTGAGATAAAATGTAGTAACTTAGGAAACCGAATCAGAGGATACTCTTCAGCCTGTTGCATCTGTGTCAATGCGGAGGATCAACTCATTCATTGATAACAAATAGGAGAATAAGTGGATAGACCAATTAAAGAAAAGTGAGACTAAATTAGGAAACAACATCGGACAATTGCTTGGCATAGATGTGCTACTTTCAAGAGACAGATCACTGAAACTTCGGATTTACGTATGACATAAGTTCTGCTTTAATTATAGAATATGCCACGGAGGAAGGGTTGATGATGAATGAACCAGTGATAAGATGTACTTGAATACTGACCTTCAAACAAGTCCAACCACCAAACCAACGACTTTCGAATCTTTTGGAAACTACATTTGGTAATTCATCACCTTCTCCTGTAAAAATGAAATACATTATCTGATAAGAAGACTCTTCCAAAGGAATGTGATATGCAAAGAGAAGTACTTTACCTGAAACATTAATGTTCTTAACAGTGGGAGAACCAATAGATGCTTGAAATGAATTTCCTTCCAAGACAGGACAACTGACTTTCTGCATAAGCTGGGTAACATTAATGCCCAAACTAATCCATTGCAAAAATGAAGAAAATCAACCAGGTAAAACGGAACGAACAATCATTAATATGGAAAAACTACAGGGAGACAAGAAACTCTCACATATCTGTATCTTTATTAATAGTTCACACTTTTGACACTACTGAAGCTGAATCAATTGGAGTTACCTTCAAATAGTCTGACAAATGATCACTCTCCCATGCCACAGGGATGACATCCACAACCAAATTTGTATGCCTTGTTGGCTTTCTCTGCCCGTCGTCGCTAAAAGATCCAAACCTTCCATCCACTTTCAACTGGGGCTCATCCTCAATATCTTTTAACTTTAGCTTGGTAAAACTGTCACCTGGTTGAAGAATGTCTATTCCATGAAGAACTGCTCCTTCCTTTTCTGATTTGCCACTACAGCTTTGAGTTTGTGAAGCAAGAGTATCTTTAACGTGAGACAGACTTAAGCCATTAATATGCAAATCAGCAGAATCACAAGCAGATAACCCCACATCTTGGAATGCATCTTCCATTCTCAAATCTTCACATTCTGATAGAGAATCAATTTCAGGAATCTCCACAGTGGCACAATTGCAGGTTTCATTACTTTCTTTCCAAGCTTCCAGACGTGCTTGTTTCACCTGTAGTGCAGCTTCCAACACAGTTGAAGCCGGAAATCTTTTTGAAAGTGGTTCATCCTTGAACACCTCATGAATAACCAGTGCTTCGGATGCAGCAATCGACAACTCAATCGCATCATCCATGTGATTGACTTCATGTAAGCTGGCATTTCTATCATGCCCTTCTCCTTTGTTCACATTATTAGATCCTTTGCCTAATGCAGCAAAGTTGTCTACTTTCAATTCCTTAGCATTCCCTTCAGGAACAATTGGGATTTGAACACACTGAACTGACAGAGCATGACCGGACTTGACCCTTTCTGCTTCCGATATATCTTCAAGTGTAGTTGGCAGGTTCTCCGAGCTATAATCCAGTGACAGATGAAGATGAAATTGAACCACCTTAAAAAGAACGTAAATTGGAACCAGTTAAGGAATGCATTAGTAATACACAGGACAGAGCATCATGCAAGCAGTGCCAAAAATCAATTATGTGACATTCATTATCTTGGTTTCTCTGGTTTGAAAGGAGTTGGAGAAAATCAGTCAATCAAACTTAACTACACATTCCAAACTAGTGTAATTGGCTACATGATTAATCTACATCCATTCAACTCCAATAGTGCCCAATTTCATTCCAATATTCTACAATTAAAGGAATGTTACAGGGTCCCTACAGCTAGAGGTTCTCTAAATCTCAAACTTATTTTTGCCCCCAGGGGTTAGCTCAATGGGCAAAGGTTGAGGGACTCGGTGCTTAGGTCACAAGTTCGAGCCTTGTGCCATCAAGCAAACTAAGTCCATTATTTTAAGTGGAGAAGTATAGAGGGGCAGGCCCATAGTCCCGAAGTTTCGAAGGGTACAGTTGGCCCAAGGGGTTGGATCTAGACAGATTTCTTGATCATCAAAAAAAAAAATCTAACATTTATTTCTACACTGACATACAAGTCTCTGACCAAATTGAGAACACTTCTAGCATATAGTGGACTAATGTAAGTGTAACAATCACCACTAATCTTGATCCCCAAAAGGGAAAAGGAGAAAATAAGAAAAGAAAAGCTGGGCTAAACACAAGCTTGTAAAAATAACTTTAGAACTTTGTACATGTACGGAATAGTTCTTTTATAAATTGCATGCATGTAGAACACATGAACAAGTTTGCTTGCAGGAAAAAGAATGGAGAAAGGGGGGAAAGATGATTTACAATTTTACAAGAGCGCAGAAGAATACTAAAATCGACGTGGTTGAATGATATTACAATAAATTTGATTCCAGCACCAGCCGTAAATGCACATGCAAAGTTGGCCCATAGGTAAGAGTCAGGCAAGTGAGATATTGCGGCCTTCTATAACAAAACTTCTAGAATTATGTAAACTCTACATGACAAATAGTGTGATGTTTGTCTCATTTCAATTGCTATTGAGGCAAAAATTTTCATCCCATCCTTGTATTTGAGATTAAGGTGATATGCAAGAAGCTGAATCCAAATTTGTCATGTAGAGGATGAAGAAAGCTGGCTCAAAATTGCCACAATTTTCCGGTAAAGCAGCACATCCTTAGTAATAGCAGCAGCAGTTTTCTGGTCAATTAAAAGGGTTTTTGGAACCTTCCAGGCCCTCTTACAGGAAGTTCCTGCAATTGGTAATGTGTTTTTTAAACACATATGGTACACTAAAAAATGTCATGAAAGAGGTTGGAGGCCTGAAAATGTACTGCTTATAAGGACTGGTTTATAATTTCTGACAAATTATTCCTTTACCATTCTACTAATTTTTTTCAAACTTCTGTCACTTCTTTATGAAAAGCATCCCGTGGGGGCCCCAAATAAGTATCACTGAGCTGGTCTCTAGCATCCAAGTCTTGAAATCTACCTCAGTGTTGAAAATAACTTATAGCAAGCAAAGATGATATTAATTAATGTCAACATTTCATCAGTACTTAAATTATGTAACTAGATTTTAAGATTTACAATATTGCTACTTGACCATATTTAGTTGAGAGAGAACAGGATATTCGCATAACTTGTCAAATCGTAGCACAATATCAGTTATCATGTCAAAAAAAATACGTACTTCTCCTGGAAGATTACAACTTAAAAACTGAAGGCATGAAATAACTCACATTGAATGCAAAGAATTTTTTAAACATTTTATATAAACAAAGAGTTCTCTGCAGCTTACATTATCAATCGACTGAACCAAACTGAATGGTGAACTATCATCACCGGATAAGAAAAGATGACAACTCTTATACCCATCTTCTTGTGTTGTTTGCTGATGGGGTGCAACTGCATTATGCTGCTGGATCAATTCCTACAAATAGACCAAGGAGACAAATTGATTGTTCTCGTGGCACACGAGTCTTATCTAGGAAAATTACAAGTTTGTAGACCCTGAAAAAACTACGAAATTACCTGAAGTAAATATGTAAGCAAGAATCAATTTGTCTTAGCTCACAGCAGATTATTGGAGCAAACAGGACGCAAAATCATCAGCTTTGTATTGAAACCTATTGCACTCGCTTTTGCTACTTCCTTTTTACACTTTCCTATTGGTTCATCACTTAGTTTACAGCGCTATAAATGATGATAAAAGTGTTACATATTGTTCTTGTACAAAAGGTAGACCTAGGACTTCCAGTAAGTGGTTCAGAAATGAGAATTTCACACAAAGATTGCTTCCATCCTCGTAAGATTAAAACACACTCAGTTCTATCCACATTTACATTTTTCTCCATGTTTATGTATTAGCTATATGGTGCAAAATAGAAGCTTTAGTATTGTTTCAATGTCTTAAAGTTCTCACATCAAAAAAATGTCACACAAAATACTAATTTTCATGCGGTGAATTGATTTTATAGATGGCATACTAACTTCTATCAAAATAATACTGTGTATCTTTTCACAAGCTATATTGATTCTTCTATTTGAAAAAAAAAATGCAACCAGATGTCAAGGACAATCCATTAAAATTTCAAACCTCTTCTAAAGTCTTGCAAAGAAAAACAAAAACTTTTAATTCCAGGTAATTTTACTTTCAATTCCTAGAGTTTTTTTTCCCTCAACCCTTTGATATAGCACAAAAGTATAATAAAGTAAGAGTCATATATTAGCAGTTCGTTTCAACACATTTGTGTGGTTTTGACTTGGTACAAAAGTTTAAGAAATTAAATAAACTTTTGAATCTTGTGGTCTTAAACTAAATATATGTAAATTTATCAAAATGCAATTCAATTTTGTGGTGTTAAACATGTCACATGTAAAATTAGAACTAAAAAGTTGCCAAAAAAAGTAAAAAGATACTATTCTTTTTTTAGAATACTAAAAAGAAAAGTAGGTCAAACATATTGAAGTAGAGTGTGTAATACACAGTGTAAGAAAATGCAGGTCGTTTACTCCATTCTTTATTAACCCGAAAAAACAAAGTGCTTCTAATTTTAAAAAATAAAAATAAATCCATACCTCCATATGTTGGCGAAGAAACGGTGTCCCGTTACTGGTTTCAATATCATGTTGCTGAAGCCAACCCGGAAGCCAAGCAGCCTCCTACATTAATCAGTTTTTTTCAAGTCAATGAATCTCCTTTTGACTTTATTTCCTTCTTTTAATCAAATTATTAAGCTTGCAGATAGTGATTTGAACTGTAATAATTTCGCATAGATTTCTAATTTTGTTATAAGCTAAGCTTATGAATTTTTCAGTATTCGTTTTCAAAAAAAAAAAAAAAAAAGGTGACAAAAAGAGAAAGAAAAAAGGAAAAAAGAAATAGATGAGGAATTGAAAAGTGACCTCGGAGAATTGAGGAGGACGAAAACCTAGCAAGCTCTGCATTGAATGCTGAAAATTGCTGATAACTTTTTTTTTATTATTATTATTTTTTTTTTTGGAAGAGCAGGAGCTTTTGTTCTTTCAGAGAAATAGGCAGCAAAGTAGTTTACTAAACTGGCGCCACTTCCTCTTCGCGCCAACGCATAAAGCGGGGGAATTCTGTGTTTGGGCCTCGCCTTTTCTAATTAATTAGGCCATGTTATGAGTTTAGCTGCCAGAATCTTAAATATAGACCTAAATTAGGGTGGCTTTCAAAATTTAGCTCCAAATAAAAAGACTTTATTAAAATAGTCTTAACTTGTTAAGTCATATTTTCTTGGATAAAAATACCCTCCTATAGAATATTTACCGTTAAACCTCTTTCTTCAGCCGTTAAACCTCTTTCTTTCTCTCTTTCTTCTAAATTTCAAAATCGATCTCCTGTCAAAATACTCACTATTAAATCTCTTTCTTCCAAATTTCAGAATCAACTTTTAAATATTCGGGGAATTGATTTTAGTAGTAAGGGTTCTTCAGCTATAAAATTCATCACCAAAATTCATTGTGGTAATTTTAGCTTATTGATGCATTGTGGTAATTTTAGTCCGTTATATAATTAGCATATTGATTTGATTTTTTGGGAGGTGAATGTAAGCTGAAGTTTGGATATGTTGTTCTTGTAGTAACATATTTACCTTTGAGGAATTGCATCAAACAGGTTGTGGGGAGTTTGTTATTGCGGTTATAATTGTGTTTGAGTAGTTGTGGGGGGTCGGTCTTGGAGGGAAAGGCCGTTAATATGGGAGTTAACATTGATCGCAACATATTTTGGGAAGGCCAAACGTATAAGATGAAGGTGGTACAAGAAATTAGTTTCAAGTATTTCAAACTAGTGGTATAATTAGCATTAGAAGATGATGAGGAATTATGTCGAACGGGTCGTGGGGAGTTTGTTATTGCGATTATAATTGTGTTTGAGTAGTTGCAAGGGTTTGGTCTTGGAGGCAAAGGCTGTGTTTTCCATCTCGGATGAATCCAGCGTATGTTTTAGAGAGTAAAGAAGCACTAACTTGTTGATTCTAAAAGAGAGCACCTTAGCTATTAGCTTGTATAACATAGAGCAACAGGCAATGGGTTTAAACTCTCTAATGGTAGTAAGATTTGGCATTTTACGTAACAAGGTTACTATTGTACAGTTCACTGCATTATACAATTTTTTCGTGTTAAAAAAATCCTTTTATTGTTGAACACGCATCATATTTAATCCTTCATCTTTTGTTAACTACAGTAGTATTGGTTACGTCTACTTTAGGATAGTAGTATTCATGGATTCATATCTTTTTACTGCTCGCGGTATGGAAGGGTAAGGGGTTATTAACTGAGAGCTTTGGGACCGTTCCCACATCTTTTATCATCTGGTCTTTGTCTTTGTCCAGAGCAATTTTGTTTATGAAATTACCAAAAAGATAAGAATACCAAGGAAGCAATCCTCCGTTTATTAGAGCCTCAATACAACCCAACAACAGTAGTACTATATCCAATTTGGTTGAGTATTTGAACAAGCTTAGTAATCCAACTTGCTTAGGAGCTGGCGTGTCATCTTCTTCATCATGTATTGCGTGGTTCTTGTCAGTATCATCGTATAAATCATTTCCATACAGTTAGAGATTTGATTGTCTAGAATGTTGAACATGGTGGCTCTGCTCCTCATAAATATGATCAACACTTTTCACCTCACAATCTGATGTATCGATGTTGAAGCTATGTCCCATCTAACTGACGTATCCATAATGACCTCTTACGATGCCACGATTATGTGCATTTGACCTGCAACGTTAAATTAATATGATAAGAAAATCTGTATACATGCAAATTGATGCTATGAAACCAATTTGACCTGTTGTGTTTGCTTAAGAATATATAGTGAAGTATTTGAAGTTTGCTATCTAACATCTAAAGCTTTTCGATGAGATGTTCCCACAATTAAGCATTTATCATAGCGTTTAGATGCCTTATGTTTGAGTCTAACTGCATTAAAATACACAAGGTTTGAATCACCTTGCTTATAAACAAAGCCCTGAATTTTTATTGTAACATGCTCTCTTCAATATTGCTCCACTTCTTAATAATAGTCAGTACATCATTCTCTTTCAAGGCCATACTATCAGAGTACTGAGTTGATAAACTATGT
Organism: Capsicum annuum; assembly: GCF_002878395.1. Taxonomy (NCBI): domain Eukaryota; kingdom Viridiplantae; phylum Streptophyta; class Magnoliopsida; order Solanales; family Solanaceae; genus Capsicum; species Capsicum annuum. The sequence goes on along the minus strand of NC_061117.1, from coordinate 181,706,326 downwards.
TGTATCACTTGCAACACATCTCTAAAGTAAACAACCCTCTCAGAATCACCCCTATAGTGTGTATTATTCAGTAGTTTCAAGTGCAATTTTAGCATCTTCAGATTCTGTCATACATTTCAAGTTATGCCCCATGGGCAATAGTTGACATTGACTTAGTCTGTAATGATTTGACAGATGACCTATAACTCTTGCCCCAGAGGCAAGACTGAGCAGTTATGCCCTATAGGCAAGAGTTGACACTGCCATAATCTATAATGATTTGGCAGATGACCTATAACTCTTGCCCTAGAGGCAAGACTTTAACAGTTATGCCCCATGGGCAATAGTTGACTATGCCTTACTCTTTAATGATTTTACTTGTTGAAGATATATATTCTAAATTAAATTGTTACTAATCTTTTGTTGTTTCATTTTTCACAAGGGTTGTGCTTGGAATGGATGAAAACGTAATGAGTATTGAAAGTATTGATAGAAATAAAGAGGTACAGGTTATTGAACAAATATTGGAGGCTAAAATAGCTGAGCCATCCAAGATTAAGAGGGTATGCCAAAAAAGAAGAGGATACTTGATATCGAGACTACTCTCTTGAGACATAATGCCTCTTTGAATGAGGTAAATGTCAAGTCGATCTTCATTGACAAACAAAATATGATGATGTGCATGTCAAACATTGCAATTACACATAACATCAAATTTAAGGTTATCAAATCAAGCACAACAAGTTATTCACTGCGATGTTTGGATGACAACTGTGTATGGCGATTTCATGCCTCAAAGATTCCCAATTCCTTGCTTTTTCAGGTTACTACATATGAAAAGGCTCACAGTTGCTCGATTGATTTCATAACGTCCGACCACAGGAATACAACATCAAAGGTCATATGAGACTACATACTAGAGCTCGTGCGTGACTCTAGTAATGTAATCACTCCCGACTTCGTGGTAGATGAAATGATAAGGAAATACGGAATCATCATATCCTACAACAAAGGATGGCGAGTGATACAACATGCCTATACGGTGATAAGAGGAACCGCGGAAGAGAACTACAACAAGTTGTCATCGTATCTTTACATGAAGAAAGAAAACAACCCAGGCACATACACAAACATAAAGAGGGACGATGAGAACAGGTAGGAGTGTACATAGGTCGGGTTGGTTTGGTTTTCTATTGAAAAAAAACCAAACCAATTATGTCGGTTTATTAAAACTATAAACCAAATCAAACCAACATAAAATCGGTTTTTCCGGTTTAGGTTTAGTCGGTTCTTTCGGTTTTTCTCAATTTTTTTTATAATCTTTATTTTTTACAATTATATTGTGATTGAAGTTTAGATCAAGTATGTTTTCACTCATGCACTAATGAAAAACCACAATTATGAAAAATTGAGGAGTGAAAAACTCTCTTGAAACTAAAAAATATAAGATGAAGAGTGAAAAGTTTAGGTTTTAAGTTTATATTGGATTTTGGATCATTTTATTAGCATTAATGGATAAATATTACAACTTAAAGGCCCAAATATAAATATATATGTATATATACATCTACTTTCTAAATATTGAAAATTAATAAAACTAATTGAAAAGTATTTAAAAAGTAGATTATAATTAATATTTTATGTATAAAAGTTAAATTATATACATGTATATATATATATATATATATATATATATATATATATATATATATATATATATATATATTTAATATTAAAAGTGTGAATATCCTTAGAAAAGTGAGTTGAACTTTTTACATTCATTGAAATCCTTGCTTTAAACAAAATCGTCTTTTCACTATTTCTTCCTAATATTTAAACAAAATCGTCTTTTTCACTATTTCGTCCTAATATTTAAGAGTTGAAAATAAATTAAATGTATTTATGGTAAAAAAAAAATTCTTATTAGAAGACATCAAAATTTCTATATCTTTTTCTAATTTAAGAATTGAAAATTAGTTAAATATATTTATGGTAAACCTTTCCTTATTTGAAGTCATACAACTGATACGTTTTTTATTATTTTAAGAATTCTAAATCAACGAAATTTGATTTTAAGAAGATTTGAAAAATCTAAAAATAAATATAAAACTATTAGAATAAGAAAAAATTAAGAAGTTCCAGCTTTTGAAATGTTTTAAGTACGTAATAAAATGTAATCAATAAATTTGTAAAGACCTGACTTTAAAAATAAGGAACAATTTTAAATATATATATATATATATATATATATATATATATATATATATATATATATAATCGTAACACAAATATGGTTTAAATTGATGCGTCTCTCTTATCCTGTGGCAACAAGGGATAGAGGTACACAAATGTAAAAGTGATACCATCAACCACTTGGAATTGGTAAACATATATGTGTATGTGTTTATGTTTACATTATTACATTAAAGTGTGAAAGATTTTTGAAAAGTGATTTGAACTTTTACACTTTATTAAAAAT
>NC_061117.1:181698794-181703768 GCF_002878395.1 Capsicum annuum | reverse complement strand
TCCACAATAGATAAAATCATTTAATTTTAAATAATCAAACGTTACACGTGCGAGGCACGTGCGACTAGACTAGTATATATATATACACACACACACACACATATATATATATATTATGTCGGTTTGATTTGAGTTCGGTTTAACTTTTTTTTTTGTTAACACCAATCCAAACCAAGAATGGTCGATTTTTTTTCAAACGTCAAACCAACCAAACCAAACCATAAGTCGGTTTTTTTTCTTGGTTTGGTTTGGTTTTTCGGTTTGCTTTGACTTGACGGTTTGGTTTGTACACCCCTAAAAACAGATACAAATGCTATACTGTTGAAATTGACAACTTTTGCCTAAGAGGCAACAATTTATCCTTTATTTGTACTGATTAGATTATTAACATAGATGGAACTCTTGCCTCATAGGCAAAACTTGGTTTAGAAAATTGTTGAAATTGAAAACTTTTGCCCAAGTGGCAACATTTTATCCTTTATTTGCACTGATTAGATTATTAACATAGATGAAACTATTGCCACATGGGCAAGACTTGGTTTAGAAAATTGTTGAAATTGAAAACTTTTGCCCAAGAGGCAACAGTTTATCCTTTATTTGCACTGATTAGATTATTAACATTGATGGAACTCTTGCCTCATGGGCAAGACTTGGTTTAGAAAATTGTTGAAATTGAAAAATTTTACCCAAGAGGCAACAATTTATCCTTTATTTGCACTGATTAGATTATTAACATAGATGGAACTCTTGCCTCATGGGCAAGAATCGATTTAGAAAATTATTGAAATTGAAAACTTTTGCCCAAGAGGTAACAGTTTATCCTTTATTTGCAATGATTAGATTATTAACATAGATGGAACTCTTGCCTTATGGGCAAAACTTGGTTTAGAAATTTGTTAAAAATTGAAAACTTTTGCCCAAGAGGCAAAAGTTTATGCTTTATTTGCATTGATTAGATTATTAACATAGATGGAACTCTTGCTTTATGGGTAAGACTTAGTTTAGAAAATTGTTGTACAAATGCTATCCTGTTAAAGTTAAAAACTTTTGCCCAAGAGGCAAAAGTTTATTCTTTAATTGCACTGATTAAATTATTAACATAGATGCAATTCTTGCCTCATGGGTAAGACTTAGTTTAGAAAATTATTGTACTCTGATTACAAACATCAAATGCAAATTGTTACTAATATTCTTTTGCCCAACACAGGTTTCAATATGCATTTTTTGCTTATGGCGCTTCAATCATTGGATGGACCAACTATAGACCGGTAATAATGGTAGATGCAGTATTTTTTAAGGCAAAATATCGTGGTGTCCTCATGATAGCAGTATCAAAGGACGAAAACAACAACATATTTCCTTTGGCTTTTGGAATTGCAGACTCAGAAAAAAATGAGTCTTATAACTGGTTCTTCAATCAGTTAAGACATGCAATTGGGGTACGTGAACAATTGTCTATTCTATTAGATCGTCACCCAACCATTGTAAATGCAATTGCAAATGTATATCCAGAGTGTCAGCATGGGATATGTATCTATCAAATGGAGAAGAATTTAAGAAAAAGATACTTCTCAGATGTGGTTCTATCACTCTTCTACAATCCAACAACAACATACAAACGAACTAAATTTTATACTTTCATGGATGAGATAGAAAAAGTCGACAAAGTTGTTACGGAGTACTTGAAAGAAGAAGAACCAGAAAGATGGGCTCGTTCATTTCATACCAATAGAAGGTACAATATACTTACGACTAACAACGTGGAGTCCATGAATGCAATACTGAGAAAAGCCAGGCAACTGTCAATACTGGGACTGATCGATTACATTTAGAACAAGTTACAAAGTTGGTTTTATGAAAGAAAAATGGAATCTCAAGGCAATTTTAATGACATCACACGTTGGCGGAAGTGGAGGTGACTGACAAGATTCAAGTCGCCTTGAAATTGAAAGTAAGTAATTGAAATTGTATTTTGATAATAGGGAAATATACTATTACTGTTTTTATTGCAGATTATATATAGCTGGTTTACTATTATTTGTGATTTATTGCTAGTTTTTTTATTTCCTTAAGATTCGTGCGTGAAATATGCATTTTGTATCTTCTGCTCATAGCTGCGTGATCATTTGTGATTTGATATTGTATGCTTGATTGTAGCTGTTTTTTGGTTGCCTCAAGATTCGTCCCCTGTGTATGTTTGATTGCTATGTATGGTTGATTCTGCTTATATACTAGATGTTTCACTATCATAGTTGATTTTACTCCTAGATTAGATGTAATATCTGTTTTATCTCAGTTTATTTGTAGCTGATTCTCCTGCTCATATGTTGGAAGCATCACTATTGAATCAACTGTTGTTCCTAAGCAAGGTTCTGTCTTTTCCATATAATACAAGAAATTTGACTTTGAAAGCTCATTCATTGGATGACAGATCCTTCTCCTACACTTTCCCTTACCAAGTCAAGCATCAAAACTCTAACTATTCCCTATATTGACTCTTTTCTCCATTTTGAAATCGAACCTTAATTGTTACTCCTTATTATTGGTCACTTATTATTAAATTTTTTATTAGTTCAATATTAGATTGTGATTTGATGTTATATGCTTGATTGTAGCTATTTTTTGGTTGCCTCAAGATTCGCCCCTATGTATGGTTGATTGCTCTGTATGCCCGATTCTGCTCGTATACTAGATGTTTCACTAAAAGTTGTTATTTATTTATCATTTTATTTACAGGTAAACCCTATTTATGCAACAAGATTTGTTGTAAGAGAAGAAGGAGTTGAATATATTGTAGACCTGAAGAGCAAGACTTGTCAATGCTTGATATTTCAAACAGATGAGATACCATGCACCCATACAATTGCAGCGATAGAGAGTAGACATATGAACAAGTCTAGCTATTGTTCTCATTGGTTCTCAAGATAGTCTTGGCTACAAGCATACCAGGGAGAAATCCTACCAGTTGGAAGCACATCATCATGGGTTGTTCCAGATGACATAAATGATTTGATCACAACCCCCCTCAAGATAAGGAGGTTCTGCTTGGGAGAAGACAAACATCCATATATCCTTGCAGAACAGAATCTTCAAAAAATAATTACAGATGTTCGAGATGCAAAAGGACCAGGCATAACAGATCAAATTGTCATTATACTCTTATCCTTCATCCATATGCAAGAAAATATAGAAAGAAAAATAAGAAAACATGATTAGTTTTACTTTTTATCCGAGAAGTTGGATCAAAATAGCAGTTATAATAGGATTTTTTATCCCTATTTTAGTTTGTAACAAGTACTTTTGACTTTCAATCACGAATGTCTTCTTATTTATATGAAATTTTAACTTGTGGTGAAGTAATTAACTCAATACCTTCTTATTGATTGTTTATAAAAATTACTTAGCATGTTAAATTTTCTTATATATTGATGTGTAAAAATATATCTTATTAATAGGATTCGTTGAAGGACTACACCCCCAAGAGATGTGATGTGAATAATTCCACGGGATACACTTTAAAATTTGCCTTGAAGGCAAGATGCAGAACAAGTTGTGCCCCATGGGCAAAAGTTGACACTACTTTATTCTGCAATGATTCGGCAGATGATCTACAACACTAGCCCTAGAGGCAAGACTTAAGCCCTAAAGAAACAAGTTATGCCCTATGGGCAAAAGTTGACACTAACTTAGAATGTAATAACTTGGCAGATGATCTGTAGCTCGTGCTCTAGAGGCAAAACTTAATACAACAAACGAACAAGTTATGTCCCACGGCCAAGCGTTGATACTAGATTAGTGTGTGATGATTTGGTGGATAATTTATAAGTCTTGCCCAAGAGGCAGGATTCTTAGACCCCAAAGGAACAAGTTATGCCTCATAGGCAAGAGTTGATACTAGTTTATTCTGCAATGATTCGACAAATGATCTACAACACTTGCCCTAGAGGCTAGATTTAGACATCAAAAAATACAAAAAGAAAAGTACGAGGGAGTATTCAATTAAGAGTAGAAAATACGATGATACCAATCAACAAAACCAAACATCTAACCAAATAAATAAAAGTAGAGAACCAACTACTGAGGAGGAGGAGGAGATGACCTTTGGATTACAAGGTCTAAACTGTTTCTTATTTTATGCCATTTAATCAAGGACAAATGTGATTGAAAAGTTCACAATGATCAAAATACTCATATAACAGTCGCACATAATTAATGATAAGACATCCCCCATAGGAACAAGTTATACCTCATGGGCATGAATTGGCTCTGCCACATTGTTTACTAATTTATAAGTTACTCAATAACTCTTGCCTCAAGGGCAAGACTTGCCACAAGGAAAGGCAAAAAATATTCTTCGATAATAAAACATAAATATACAAAGATACCAACAAATGAATCAGTAGCGATTCTACATTGTACATTTCACGTTATCGCATCAAAATAGCAGATTCAATTTGAAAAAACTGTTTAAGCTTAACATAATCGCATAAAAATAGCTAAAAATCCTTCATGTTCAGTGAGTTTCAATAACTAAAAAACTAAAAATAGCTAAAAATCCTTCATGTGCAGTGAGTTTTAATAACTACAAAACTAAACTACTACTCCTGGTGCGTCCTCTTCCTCTTTTCTTTTCCAAACAATCTGCCAACTTTTTCTGTAGTGTTGTCTTTTATAGCAGCTTCTAGTTTTCTCTTTCCATAATCCCACAACAAAGATCCATACCTCATGCGAATATGACCAATCTCAATCTCTTTAGGAATATCTCTACCATGAATGACATATTCAGCAAACGCATAAACAAATGCTCTACAATCACTGTGATACAAAAGAAATATATTGCGTGAATATATGGAAAACAACAAAAAAAGAAGAAGTTAAATGAACATTTAAAAAATAAATGAAATGAGATACCATTGAGTTTGTTGTGGTAGCTCATCAACCATTTTTATCGGCAAAGTGTCATTTTCAGATTTG